>NW_009230518.1:17132-19444 GCF_000690835.1 Fulmarus glacialis
GCGGAGCGAGATTCCCTGTTGCATCCCAGGACCTCCAGCACACGTAGACACAAGGCTAGTGGAGGCAGCCACCTCCCTGATAGGTGGTGGGCAACTAGAAGGCAACATCTCCTAGTCGGCCATGCCCATCAGCATGGCGCACCTCCCAGACAGTAAGGGAGCACATGCTGACCGGCCAGCTGGCCACCCATGGGGAAGCCCGCACACTTTGGAAGGATGCATGACTCACGCACGAGTACTTTTACATTTTTTTCCTTCCTGTAACATTAGAGCTGCGTTTGCAGTTCGGACTCTAACCCCTGCTGTTGAACAGGAACGCATCACCTCTAGTCCTTTTCTTTTGAACAGTAGTAAATGCTGAGAAGGGCATTGCTAGTAAATCTTCCCTGTGCCAGTTCCCAGCAGAACTGGATCATCTCAGGCACTTCTTCCCCCACCAGCCAGCACCTCCTCGCAAAGTTACAGAGCTGTAAATTCGGCAGAAGCTGTCATGGCTCTGAGGACACTAATAGGCCTTAATGGGTCTCACCTGGGGCCTCCACCCTCCACCCCCATGGGCCCAGGAACCCATTTAAGCTCAGCCCTGGGGCTTTAGTCTCTTCTTGGTCTACATTCTAGGAGCATTGGTCTCCAGCTCAGCAGCGCCTGGCAATGGACTAACTTCTTGACCTGTTCTCAGACCTGCCTCACCACTATGGACCTGCCTGGACTGTGTCTGAGCCTGGTTACCCTTGCCAGACCTCATCCTGACCTGCAGCTTGCCCTGGGACCTGCCTCATCACCATGAGTGTGCCTGATGATCTGGACTCTCTCTCAAACTGGTGACCATCTCTGAGTCTGCTCTGCTTGCCTCTCAGGTACTGTGGCTGGTGAGAGAGCTGCATTGCAGGCCACCTGATCAGCCCCCAACCCTTCAGACCTTCTGCTTCCTGACAGTGGTCTGTGTATAAAACACAAACTGGAGATAATTCAAAGCCCAGCATGCTGGGCAAGATTTCTGGGCACCCTTATTCATCTTTTCTTTACCATTTCAGACACGCAGGTTTGTCCTACAACCCCTGAGAGCACCCCTGTATAAATGCAGAACCTGGGGAACCTGAAAGCCCCTGTGAGCTGCAGGCAGGTGACAAGAAAGAACAGAGCACAACCTGTGTCTCGGGGCCCTCCGATCAGATGTTTCCAGTTTTACACGGACTTCACTTTACTTGAGCCCTGGGCACAAACAGTCCATGTCCCAGGCCCTCACTATCTCTGTCCATGGCATGGCTGGTCACCGCTCCATCCGTGCTGTTGCTGGGCATGCATAGCTCCATCCCATTAATGGAGAAGGAGGAACTGTTGGGGAATGTGATGATCAGTGGCAGGTTTGGCTGTAGTGATCAGGAAATAGTGGTCTGCAAGACCCTGAAGGCAGTGGAAAAAGTAAGTAGTGATATACAGACTCTGGACTCCACCCTATTCGGGGAGTTGGTAAGTGGGATCCCGTGGGAGGCAGCTCTGAAGGGTGAAGATGCTCAGCAGAGCTGGCAGGTCTTTAAGGACGGGATCTTCCAAGTCCATCCCAATAATCAGGTACACAAGTAGGTGTACTGGGAGATGGGTTTGGCTAAACTGGGAATGAAACTCATGACTGAGCTCCAGTCCAAAAAGGCAGTATGAAGGAGGTGGAAGCATGGACATGCTATTAGGAGAAATACAGAAAAGTTACCTGGGCTTGTACGAACAATGTTAGGAAAGACAAAGCTCAGAATGTTGAGATGTGCAAGGAACATCAGATCTACAACTTCTACAACAAGGGATCTGACGTCCCTTGCACATCTCGACAAACTCCTGTAGTTGTAGAAAGCTGTGGATGGAAAGTGTTCACAAAGACACCACTGCTGACCGGTAGCGGACACAGACAAAGCTGAGGTACTCCATGCCTTCTTTGCCCTAGTCTTCACCAACAAGATCTCCCAGGCTGTGTACCTGGAGGCAGGGTTCAGAGAGAAGAATAACCAACAGTGGATGAGGGTCAGGGCTGTTATTACTCGGAGAGCTTCACCCATAAAAATCTGTGAGCCCAGAGATGTCCAAGGGTGCTGAGAGGTGGCCATGGGTGCTGGCTGATGTCCTTGCAAGGTCACTTGTAACATCATGGAGAAAATCACGGAGCAAGTCCTGCTGGAGCACATTCCTGGGCAGATGGAGAAGCAGTAGGTAGTGGGGAACAGGCAGTCTGGGCTGAGCCAGGGTAAACCCACCCTGATTGCCTCCTGTGACAGGACCATGGGATTTGGGGGTGAGGGCAGAGCAGCGACACTGTTCACCTC
>NW_009230519.1:0-259 GCF_000690835.1 Fulmarus glacialis
AGCGGAGTGTTAAGGGGGGAGTCGGGCTGCGGCTGCCCTCCGCTCCTCCCCTGGCAAGCGGATTTCCTGCGGGACTTGGTGGTTGCTTCCCCTGCGTCCGTAGCCCAGGGCCGAATCTGCCGCGTCTTTCCATATGGATAGTTCTTCCTCCTTTCCGTTGTTGCCCCTGAAAATCTGCGTTATCTCGACATCCAGGCGTGCTTTATTCTGCTCCGTCTGCGATCGGACGCTGACAGAACGGCCACCTGCCTCCTTCCCT
>NW_009230519.1:282-1148 GCF_000690835.1 Fulmarus glacialis
CTTGCTCGATTGCCGCCGGGGGGAGTGGGTCAGCGCCGTCTCCCATCCGGAGAACGATAGCGGGATTTTCCTGCTTCGTTAGGGGATTTGTGACACTCTCACAGTAACGAGCGCCGGAAAACCCTCGCCGGTGTCTGAGCGCTCGGTGTAGAACGGTGTGCCGCGTTCCTCCGAGCCGCCCCGCTCACGCTGGACCCCCCCTTTCCCAGGGTATCGGGATCGCTACGACGATCGGTATCGTGATGGTCCGCGGAGGGACATGGACCGTGGCTTTGGGGGCAGGGATCGCTACGATGACCGCAGCAGAGACTATGACCGAGGTAGGATGTTCCCGAAGGATTGCTGGGGCGGAGCGGGTGAGGGCCGTTGTGTTAAGAAGAAGCTGGCCTGCGGGAAAGCCTCCGGCTCTGCCCCCCGCCGGCCTGGGAGGGATCGGGATTCACCGGGAAGGGTTTCCTTTCCTCCCGCAGGCTACGATTCCAGGATAGGCAGCGGCAGGAGGGCCTTTGGCAGCGGGTATCGCCGGGACGACGACTACCGAGGGTGCGGTGACCGCTACGAAGACCGCTATGACCGGCGGGATGACCGGATGGATAGGTGGAACTCCCGGGATGATTACGGCCGGGATGATTACCGCCGCGAGGACAGAGGTAACGGCTTTGTTGGCGGGGGCGGCCCCCCCCCGGCTCCGCTGAGCGTGGCTCGGGCTGGGATTCGTGCTCACTCGTGGCGTCTTTGCTCCTTCCCAGGTCCCACTCAGAGGCCGAAGCTGAACCTGAAGCCCCGGAGCGCGCCCAGGGAGGAGGAGACCTCCGTGGCCCCCGCGCCCCAGTCCAGCCGGGCCGCCTCCATCTTCGGGGGGGCCA
>NW_009230520.1:0-1150 GCF_000690835.1 Fulmarus glacialis
TCCACGCGGATGTTGATGAGCTGGTTCTGGAGCGATTCCTTCTTGTGCAGCAGCTTCTCCGGGTAGGCGGGCTGGCTCCCGAACATCTCCAGCTCCTGGTGTGTCCCCATCAGGGCACTCTCCAGGCTCTCCTGTGGGGGGGACAGGAGGGAGATGCAGCCGTGAGTGGTGCAGTGCAGTCCCTCTCCTTAACAGGCCATTAACACACGAGGAGTCCCGGGACCATGGCATGGCCAGGGCATCTCCTCCAGCTCAGAAACATCCCTGCTGAGCTGTCCCTAAGACAGCAGGACATGTTGCTTCCTCGCCACGAAGGTGCTGCCTGGGCCCGGCCATCGCCGTGCAGCCAGGTTCATCCCTGGATGGTTGCTTGGGCGGCCCACCACGTACCTTCTCTGCCCGGAGCTGCTGCACCAGCCTCTCCTGCTCCCGCAGCACCTTGTTCTGCTCACAGAGCTTCCCCAGCAGCTTCTGTCCCCGGACGGGAAAGAGAAAGGGAGGGAAGGATGAGAGCCCAGCGATGGGGTGCGTGGGGTGCACCCGTGCAAACAGCTCTGTGCTCAGCCGGGAGGGACGGGATGCAGCTGGGACCTGGCCCATGGGGTTGGTTTGATGGGACAACGTGTGGTTCTGGGGAGGGTTTCCAGCCTCCTGCTCTCATTGCAGGGACCTCAGCCCCGGCCAGGGTGACACAGGCCAAATCTGAACATGGGGCAAGACCGAGTAGCTAAGCTCAGCAGAGGATTTAATCCCCGAGCAGCGCACACCACACTTGGGGCACAGCAGGTCCCACCCTGGCTGCGCAGGAGCGCTTGGCACAGCTCTCTCTACGGGGATAGCAGACCTGCTGCGGGGGACAGGGACAACAGCACAGGGCAGAGGGGGGACACGCAGGATGGACGTTTGCTCTTACATCGGTGTCTTGCTCGCTTATCTTGTAGGCGTGCAGTGTCTCCCTGTATGCCTCCGGGAAGGGCGTCACCTGCAAGGAGAGCGTGGGGTGAGCCCGGCTCCGGGAGCCCCTGGGGAAGGTGAGGCAGCTCCCAGCCCCTCTCCCCCAGCCCCGTGAGCGGGGAAAGAGAGGCGAGAGCCGAGTCTCCGAGGCCATGGGTGCTGCTTGCAGCCGGCACGGCCGGGCAGGCGCCGGCAT
>NW_009230520.1:1160-4441 GCF_000690835.1 Fulmarus glacialis
CGCGGGATGTGGGTGCTGGAGCTCTCATCCTGGCCCTGCCCGGTCGCTCAGATGAAGGCACAACCTCCCTCCCCGTTCCCAGCCCTGGTGCCCATCGGCTGGGGGGGCCACGGGAGGGAATTAGCCGGAGACAACCTCTCCGCATGACACCAAGAGATGCCTCGTTAAAGAGATGCCTCGTGAATCATTAACTGCCTGGCATATAACTGCCACCATTTCACAGGCAGGGGAAACAAAGGCAGAAGGATTAAGCTGTAATCCCACTTAGCAGAGTGGAAACACCTATAAATCAGCAGCTGCATCAGGGCCTGTTTACCATCCGTCTTCTCTGTGAGTCATTTTCCTGACACCAAGAGATGCCTCGTTAAAGAGATGCCTCGTGAATCATTAACTGCCTGGCATATAACTGCCACCATTTCACAGGCAGGGGAAACAAAGGCAGAAGGATTAAGCTGTAATCCCACTTAGCAGAGTGGAAACACCTATAAATCAGCAGCTGCATCAGGGCCTGTTTACCATCCGTCTTCTCTGTGAGTCATTTTCCTTTCCTGGAAATCTAAATTACTAATGGGACCTCAACAATTAAATGCCTCCAAGATCTCGAGATGAAAGGCATAAGATAGGAAGAAGGGGATCATTATTGCTAGAAAGCAAGACGCTACTTTAGAGCCATTTAAAACCATAGGACAATGCAAATAGACCTGAACCTGGGAAATGTCCAGCGCGGCTGGAGGCAGAGCCTGGCGGACGGGGATGCTGCTGCCTGCGGGCAGGGAGCCTGGCCAGGGAGGGCATCTCAGCAGCTCCAGCTTCGCCCTCCAGCACGTCCCCGCTCCCCGTGCACAGCAGATGGAAACAGGCACCTTCCCCTTGTCAGAAAACCCCAGCGATCGCCCGGTTGCTGCAAGTTCGCACAGCCGGGAGATGCCCTGGGCAGCACGGTGGGGCCCCAGGACCCCCCTGCACGGGGCTGGCAGCACGATGGGCTGCGGGTCGCAGTGCACCCGGAGACACGTTCCCGGGTGATGGGACCTGCCTGCGCTTGGAGCTGCAGCCCAACATCAGCAGGGACATCCCGATGCTTTTGCAGCCCTCTCCAGGCAGGGGAACAGAACAAGCCAAAGCCTCAGGGGGTGGAAGGATGTTTCCTCTCCCTGTTTCGGGAGTTATTGCTTTGGTTTAAGAGCCTTGGGCTGGATTCCTGTCTTTAAGTCATCCCACACCTTCTCCTTGCCTCATCAACACACGACAGCAAACAGAGGGTGAGCAAAGCACCCGAGTCCAGCCCAGATGAAGATGAGAGTTCAGGACCTCTGCGTCCCCCCCTTGTGCTCTCCGCACAAGGATTTACCGGGTTTTAATGGCTCATGGATGGATTAGCAAAGCCTGTGATGGACTAGCAGGTCCCCAAGAGCGTGATGTGCCAGAGCCGCATGGATGCTGGAGTCTGCATGAGTGGAAATGGCAGGAGGTGACCTCGGGGATGGAGAAAAAAGGCAGGGGGTGACCTCGGGGATGGAGTGCGGGGTGGCGGGCGTCGCTGCCATGCACGAGCCGTGCACGGCCCAGTGGCCGGAGGCTTACTTGCATGTAGAGCTGAGCCCTAGGGGAGGAGGTCTCCACCATCCTGTTCACCATACTGATCAGGGTTTCGCTCTCGCTCATCTGCGGCAGACAGGGAAGGAAAGTTCAGAGGTCAGCAGAGATGCGCTCGCGTGCTGTGGTGCTCGGGTGCCGTCGGAGCAGCGGGGTGGCTCAGTCCAGGAGCCCTCAGGGCATCAGGCTGCAAGATGCCACTTCCAAGAGATGTCCCAGGGGCTCGAGCCATAAGGGGATGGCTGCTGCTGCTCCGTTTCGTGCAGTCAAGAGTGTCCTGGGCTGGTTGCATGCCCTGGAATCTTTGTTGAGGGGAAAACACAGATAAAACCGAGCCAGCTCCGAGTTGGGCGGCAGCAAACTGTACACACAGACACAAGCTTGCACAGAGACGCCCACGGCTGCAATGCACAGTGTGGTCCCAGCAGACAGATGGACGGACCCCACTCCTTGTGCTGACAAACGGCTCAGCGCCCTGCCCTTGCGGTAGAGCCGGGGCTGAGATGGCCCCGCTCAAGGCACAGACGAGCTCCAGGCATAGGGGAAGGTGACTGAAGCCTGAGGTTGGGGACAGCAGTGTCCCCTTCTCCAGTCCAGCAGCCTCAAGCAGCGGAGCCGGGTGGGAACAGGGTGCTCCCGTGGAGATGGCACATCACGGCCATGCTGCTGGGCAGGGCAAGGATGCGACGGTGTTTGGCTCCCCAGAGTTGCAGCCGGCCGGCAGCGCTGCCCCGGGCTGTGCCGAGCCCTCCAGGGGAGTGGGACAGACCCCACCTTTCACAGCCCTGCAACCCGAAGGGTTTTGCTGCTCTCAGCGCACTGCTGCCGGGGCGCACAGCCAGCAACGGCCGCAGGGTCCCTCGGTACTGTGCAGTGGAGCAGCTCAAATCAGCAGCACCGGAGCTTCACCGCTGCCTTTGCCTGCAGAAGCGCTGCAGGAGCCCGCAGCCCAGAGCAGACGATACAAGGGAGCCTCGAGGTCCAAGGGGTGACGACAGTTTAAGCACAAACCAGGGACCAAAAACTGACTGGGGGCAGGTCAGCAAGGGGGTGCAGCCGAGGGAGCCATCCCCACGACTGGACAAACAAGGAGAGTGAAAAAGCAGCAAGCTCTTTGAAAAGAGATACTTGACAGCGTCACTCCGAATTAGTCTCTCCAGAGGTCAGCAGGAGAGGAGGAGATACAAAGCCTTTTTAGGGAGTGTTTTAAAGAGCCTCGGAGAGCGAGCATTGCTGCCGATGGCTGTGAAATAATCCAGAGAGCTTTTATTGCAGCGAGTGCTCCTGCCTGTCCTTGGCTCTGCTCCAAGGCAGACACAGATCTTGGTGATTACTGCACCGATGGAGATTTGCAGACTAATGAGATTGTCTCTGGAGCAGCTCCCTTAGTGCAAGCCTGGCTTTTGTAGGCCAGCGCCTGGGCTGCAGCACTGGCCGACACCTCCTGTCCCTGGCTTTGACTTCAGCCGGTGCTGCGGTTTCCATCCCATCAGTCCCGGGGGTCTCTCCCAGCCGGATTGCCCCCCCCCTACTCCTGGGATGAAGTTGTTTCCTCCAAACACCCCCTGTCATGCAAAAACCTGGAAGCTGCTGCTTTGGTATCGGTCCCAGCGGGTGCCTCACCCCAGCCCTGCATCAAGTCTCTCGCCTTCAAGGAGGAACAGGGCCAGCACGTCACCAAAACC
>NW_009230521.1:0-365 GCF_000690835.1 Fulmarus glacialis
TCCCTGTTCCCAGTGTCCAGGTCCCGTCGGGTGTCCCAATTCCTGGTGTCCTGGTTCCACCAGTGTCCCCCCAGTGTCCCTGTTCCTGGTGTCCCAGTCCCTCTTGGGTGTCCCGGTCCCTGGTGTCCCTGTTCCTGGTGTCCTGGTGCCCCTTGAGTGATCTGGTCCCCAGTATCCAGTGTCCCGGTGTTCCTCAGGTGTCCCCATCCCCGGTGTCCCCGTGCCCTCGGGGTATCCTGGTGTGCCCAGGGTGTCCCAGTCCCTGATGTCCCAGTAGCCCTGGGGCATCCCAGTCCCTGCTGTCCTGGTGCCCCTGGGGTGTCCCAGTGCCCCTCAGATGTCCCCATCCCTGATGTCCCGGTGTC
>NW_009230522.1:0-3212 GCF_000690835.1 Fulmarus glacialis
CTACAGGGAACCCAGGGAACGCATCCGGCCCAAGAATAGGAAGGGCCGCAAGTGCAAAGGGTTGGAGGTTGAACGAGAGGAGGAGCCTTAGGAGCAGGTACCAAGCCAAGGGGAAGCAACGAGGGGAAGGGGGTGACCAAAGCGATGCCTACATGGGCTCCACGGCTCTCGCGGGTGCGTTTTATAAAAAGGCGACAGCGGACGTGCCCGTGGGTGGGTGATGCCTTGTTGCACCTACGCCCGTAATGAAAACATCACTACTAATCCAAACATATCCACATTGCACACACTCGACCACAAGTGAAAGAAAATAGGGCATTTTGCACATCGTTGTTTTATGAAAGTAATTTAAAAAAAAAGGAATAAATCAGATTTCTATCCCTCTGAATCTCTTCTCCCTCCCTCCTTCCGTGCCGGACTCCTGCTGCTCTCACGGGTGACCCTCCTGCCTGGCGGGGCACAGGCAGCGGACCCCTCCTTTCCTCGAGTGTCTGAGAACGGCCCACCCCTTCGCTGGAAATCACAAGCCAGGGATCACGGTGATGAGAAGCCAAAGGTAAGCTGTTTTGCCAGCCCATCTGAGCGAGTCTGAGGTTTCCTTTGGAGGTGTCGCTGCGATTAGCACTGCTTGCCTCTAACTGACTCCTGAGGTCATGCAAATGCTAGAAAGGAGCTGCTTGTGCTCGCTGTGGACCGTGGTGGGAAGGAGTGCATAACTTAGTCTTTTAGGAAAACGTTTTTCCTTGCCAAGGGTCTATGGCTTGAAAAGTAATCAAACCCAGCATAATATACGGGCTGTGAAGTCCAGAGCGTGGCAGAGAAGCAGATGTGCGGAGGGCACCAGGCTGGCAGTCATTTGCCTTTGAAAGGGCTGTTGCCAAAATAACCCCTTCTCTGGCTGTAAACTGCGGCCCTGCGGTCACAGGTAGGTTGGTGGGGATGGTGGCAGGTCCCAGACCAGGGTGTGGTGACGGGAACCAGGAGCAGGACGGCAGGCAGCCCGACGGGCAGCGGTCAGGTCTCACCCCGTCTCTGCGAGGATGGTGCACGCAGGCGGCTTTCCAGCCCTGCTCGATCCAGCACGGATCCACCCCCCGCAGGGATCTGGCTGTATAACAAGAGACCCAACAACGCAACCCCCAAAACGCTGCTCGTGGGCTTTCCCTGGGCTGGAGGGTCCCTGCCTGGGGGTGGCAGGAACCCCACCCAACGCTGCCGTCGCAGCCCCAGCGCCCACGTCAGGGCAGCTCCATCCTCATGTAACCCCAGCACCCAAAGGCTGGCAGTTTTTTGCTTTGCTCTTCCCCACCATGCAGCAGACCTGCATGGGCATTTCGAGTCAGGCTTTGGTCCAGGGAAATGGCTGCAGACCCCACCGTGACCCCAGAGGCGAGGGATGCTGCTCAGGCTAAGGAAAGGCTTTCCATGGTGCTCTTCAAGGGGACAAACCAAACCTCCCCGTGACCACCCCTATGGGCATCGCAATAGGGTGTCAGCACCAGCCCCACCGCCGGCTAAAAGCTCTTTGTCAAATGCTGACCTAGTTTATGGGCAGGATACGTGAGGCGACCCCAGCTCCTCGCGTCCCTGTACAGTGCCGAGCACACTGCTGGCATCAACGGCAGCACAAAGGGATGAAAGGACACAGATTTCAGCGCGAGTTTTCCAAGGGGAACCAATTAAAAATAAAAGAATCAGCAAAACTGTTCAAAGGGTTGTGAAAAATCACTGGGCAATGTCCGTTTAAGCAAAGATCTCACCTTTCTCTTGTGCTAGATCCTCGGGCAGCCTACCCAGCCTATTTAAAGCGGCCATCAGAGAGAAATGGACAATTAAAATTTAACTTGGACCAGGCTGTTAATAAGCTGAGCAGCACCGGGGCTGCCACAGCGGGGAGGCAGCATCGCCAGGGCTGGCTGGTGATGCCCATCCCTGCTGTGCTGGGATCCTTCTCCCCGGGGATCGCCCCAGCAAGCAGCGCCCGGGGGAAGAGTCTGAGCCCCAGCATCTCCTCCCTGCGTTAGGCGAGCGAGGCTTCGTGCAAAGCGAGAGACGGCAATCGGGGGTTTTTCCACCATGGGTTTTGTCCCTGGCTGGGCATGGCTTGGGCCGTCCTGCCTGCCCCCCCTCCAGCTCTGCCTGCCCTGCGGGAGCAGAAATATCGATCAGCGCGCGTGCTCTCACCAAACCTGTAGTGGTTACGTCTCTGCAGCGTTAAACATATACAGAACATCCGTCACGGAGGTGTAATCAAGACCAAGTTAAAGTGGTGCAGAAGTTGTCCCTGATACAGTGTTTTGTGCGTAGCATCGGCACCCTGCGTTTGGGCAGACCCTGCCCAAAGACGCTGTGCCCCCCCCCAGGGCAGCTCCGGCTGCAGAGACTGGGGGTGTCTCAAAGCTGGGGGTACAGGGTCAGTCCCATCCATAGCTTGGGAAAGACAGGGTGGGATTTACAGCAGGAAGGACAGACAGTTTTCCATACCTTCTGGAGGAGCACACACTGCAAGGTGTCCCCACGAGCAGGGGAGCGGGCTTCACCACCTCCCTGCAATTAGCAACTTCTGCCGTGGCTAAATTCACCACCAGAACATGCTTGGTGTTGGGGTTTTTTTTTTGTGGCAAACCCTTTCTAATCCCCATCTGGCTCAGTCCAGGAGGTTGGGATTTGAGGAATGATTTTCCAATTGCTGCGGAGCTGCGCGTACCACATCAGCGCTCCTGCAGGTCTGTGCCCCACCGCGCCGTGCCCTGGGCAGCAGCTTCATTTTGTGGCTGGGGCTTGGGAGAGCCCGGCCTGAAGAGACTAAAGCAAATATCTGCAGGGAAATTGCAGTTATAACCTCCCCCAGCAGCAGCAGCAGCCCGTTCCTGAGAGGCCCTGGCTGCCTTTTGCCTTCGAGGAGGCTGCGCGCATCCTCTGCCCGCCCGCGGGGGAAATTTCAGCCTCAAAAGCTGCAAGAACCTGTGGCTTAGGAGCTGTGCCAGGCAATAGCCATAAAAAAGGCTGGTGTGGTTAGAGAGGAAAAATTAGGGCTTGTCTTTTATGTCCTTCTAAGCCATTTGCCATAGGCAAAGGGCTTAAGAAATTATTTTACGCAGCCACTTTGGTTAAAAAATAAAAGCAGCTCAGCTTTTATTTTATTTTTTAAATTTTTTTTAGGTTGTACGTGGAGTTGGAAGAGGGGCACCCAACCTGCGGTGCCCCTGGGG
>NW_009230523.1:0-19570 GCF_000690835.1 Fulmarus glacialis
TCTCTGCCATGTTGTATTTCCAGCAGACTAATTATGTATACAAAACACGTACATTAATTGAGAAGAGTTCTGTAACCTCCGTTCCTTCATAGCCTTATGAAACTCGGAGTGCTTTTTGGCAAAATTTTTGTTTGTTTTATTTAATTAAAGTTATAAAATCTTAGCAGTGGGGCGTGTTCGTCTAGTTTGATGTGTTTTCGGAAAGATAGTTCTATCTTTTAAACTTCACTTCGTAATTATTTTTCTTAAATATATTTCTTGTGAAATATCCATACTTTGAGAAATACTGTGAGACATTTTGAAGCTGGTTTACTTAGAAGCTAACACTTGCAAAGTTTCACTGCAAAATTTATAGCTTGCTTATAACATTGATGGTTTTACTATTTTTATTTTATTTTACTATTTTTTAGAAACGTCAGAGGAGAGATGAATCATGTAAGTTGTCTGCAGAAGGTGTGTTACATATTTCTCTTAATTGTAAAAAATACTTCAGTCAGGTTGCAAATATTCTGTCTGTTGAAAAATGATGGATTCATTTATTAAGCTAAGCCCTTGGTTCCATTTACCATTTTCTTACGGAGGTGTGTGGGGGAAAAGAAGTTAATAATAAGCAGAATCACTAGTCCCAGGTAGATGCGAGCAAAAAGCCTATCATTTTGTGTACTTCAGAGGACTTAAAGAGAAGCTCCGGCTGTTTGGTAGGACTTCTGTAATCTCTGTGGCAAGAAAAGGTGCGGCCAGAGAATTACTAGCAAAATAAGATTTCTGCAGGTGAGGGAAGGAGGTCAGGACTACAACATTCACACGTTGTTGTCCTGGTCAGAGGAATTGATTGTAGCAGGAGGATGTATGTCCTTGTCCAAAAAGCATTAAAATCTCTAGAAATCTAGTTTTCATTCAGCTCCCAGAAGAAATGTCCCTCTACAGCAGAACCCCACCACTCTTGCGTGGGACCTGGGTGAAGACTTGGATTGCAATGTGGGTCTCCACTCAAATGACCAAACAGTGCTGTTAGCATTACTTATGGAAGTGTAAAACCAGATTGTTAAGCATCTGTCCTTAAATTGTAGAGGGAAGGCAGGTAAATATGTGAACACATCAGTCAGTAATTCTCTTATAAAAGCAAACAAACCTCTCCACTTAATGTATGTGCAAGGTAGTTTACAGCTGTAAGAGATGTCTTGGCACTTGAAAATTTGGTGAGGGAATCTGATGGTTTTGCTTTTGTTTTACGAAATAGATAAAGATGATCAGACAGTCTTTGGAAAATAGAAGTGAGGAAGGTGAAAACAATGTGTTGTTTCTGTTCTAGCATTAATAATATTGTTTTTACAAAACCCAAACCATCTAGGTTGAAAAACTTATCTTAATTATTTTGGCTTTGCTTGTATAAATAAGCTAATAATTGTTTTATTTGTCACCTCATTTTTATTGCTTTTGAAGGTCCTACTGTGATTCAGCAGATAGATACAGATGACTCAGAAATGCTGTTATCTCAGAATGCAGACAGTAAAATACAGAAGAAAAAAATGAATTGGGTTTCAGGCTCATCTAATGACATGCAGACTAAAAAACCAGCAACATCAGACGTTTTTCCTTTTATGGATCACTGGAATGCTCAGATTCAGAAAGTTTCTCTCAGACAAATAATTTCCGAAGAAATAGCTATGCAGGAGAAACAGGACTTGGTATGGATAGCACCAGTTTTTTACGCAGTTTAAATTCGTTACTATTAATGAAGCAGAATGTGTCTTATCTGGTGACTCATCTTTGTGCTGCTGATTACAGCCTGAATTCGTGAGACAAATGCATGCCAAGTAGTATTGTTGATTACTGTGATACAGGAGTTTGCTTGTGGTAGGTGTTTGTGTTTTAAAAATTAAATCTCATTTTAAAATGTAACATTTTGATTGTTTCACAAACAGATCATGGTGTGTTTCACTATACAGGTTAGCATTTGTGTTTGGTTGAATTGTCTTTTGATTGCTCACCTAAAAACAAAGATCAGTGTGATTTCCCACACTTTTTATTGGGAAAGTGATATCAAAAAAAGTTCTTAATTAGCTCCATGCCTTGTTTGTTTAGAAGTGGATTGAATTGATTTTAATGTTTTTTGTAAGGAGAACCCACAACATTCCTAACAGATCAGACATTAAAAGAAGTACTTGAGGTTAATCTCAAACAGATTTCTGTACCCACTTGTCAGAAAATAGTAATTTTTCAAAGGATTTTTACTAATACTGTATCTTCCACACAGTTCCCATACCCTGTCTGGTTGGCTTGTGCATAATACTACCCTCTATGGCCCGGCAGTTGTTCAGAACAGGCATTTTTTATTGGTAATTGTCTCTGATAAGGGGCTGTCCTAAAAAAGAGGAGCTTTGTTTCTACTGGTATAGAAAGTTGGGTGGATTAGCCTGTACTTTGAAAAAATGGCTTGTGGATTCTTTCTTTGAACTGCATGTATGTGGCTTCCTGATAATAACAACTGTGATGTCCATAGCTTTTTTTACAGTTTGGATTCATGGAGCTTGGCTTTGTTTTGATGACTTTTTTTTTTTTTTTTTAAATCTGAGTATTGGAATGTCAGTCCAATTTATTCTGGGCTATAATTATGTTTTCTTCTCAGCATGACTTCACAAATATGAGTATTTATTACAGCTTCAGAAACACCAAAACAAAATTGTTTACGCTGTTTAATAATAAAATGTTGTTTCAACCCCAGGCCCTCAATATGGAGTAGAGAGGTGGACTTTGCACAAGCTTAGCATTGGACTAGACAGACTAGCAGGGAATGCACTCCAAAACTTAAATTCCTCCTAAAAAATCCTCATTTTGCTCTGTCCAAGTTATGAGGGAGCTCCAGAGGAGTCACTTCAAATGACTGCAGAGTACTGCAGTGGTGTATAATAGAACTCACCTGTCCCTACTTTATTCTCATCAAATCAGTGTCACAGGCTGATATTGGCATGTTGTCATTGCTGTGGGTGCACACCTACTGAGTAGATTTTTTTTTTTTTTATCTTAACAAATAACAGTAAAGTTGGATTGGCTCTGCTGTTACTATATTTTGTTCTAATCAAGAACTTGTAATATTTTTCCTTTGTCTTCTGGGTAGAATCGTGTTCCTTCTATGGCTAGAAAAGACTGTGCCGCTAAACTAAAGGAGAAGCAACTGTTTGAGATGTTTCCAACTATTAATCAAAATTTCTTAATGGATGTCTTCAAGGACAACAAGTAAGAAATCTTTAAAGTTCTTTGTAAAAATGGTACTTGGTAATACTTTATAGTGCACAATTACTGTCTTAAATATTGATGAAGATATTGATATTAAGATACTGCTAAAGAATGTCTTTTTCCAAACTAGCACACTTTTTGTAGATCTAAATAAAGGCAAAACTAGCTGGTCTTAAAAGCAAAAAGGGCATAAAAACTGTATGTATAGATTTGCTTGGGTTTTTTGGGAGTAGACAGTTTCTCTCATTGGGAGAAAAATGTCTCTGGCTATTGACTTTTGACTGACTGTCAGTGGAATTGTGTATTTACTCTCGAGCTGCGGTGTAAATCAAGTGGGAGAAATTAGTGGGGGTGGTAATAGTGGGTTCACAGAAAATGGCATCCGCCCAAGAGGAAAACTACCATCACCTGATGTTAGCTGTGAGTACTTTTCTGGTTAATACAGCAGCTTTGAAGGAATGAGCCGTCTCTCAATCTCTTTCTGCTGACATTCTCTTTCTCTTTTCTGCGTTATATTTCTGGGGTATGGGGCTACTTTCTTAAATCCAAGTTCCTGAGAACTGAACTTTTTTTCAAGAGAAATTTCTTTTTTCATCCTTGGCCAGCTGAATATCTGCCTCTACATATGAATTTGCATGCCTACTTGTCAGTCTTTCTGCTTGTCCAGGTTGTTATCAAAATCTTTCCTTGTGGGGTGTTTAAAATACGTCCTTCATCCATCTCTTGTTTTTCACATTTTAAATTCTCTTCCTAGTGTTGCCTTTCCCAAAATCTCTCTTTGCTTTTGATCAGTCTTCCTCTTGTCTGCTTACTGAACAGCAAGAAGAGTGAAGAAGAAAGAGGGCTTACTAGAAATCTGATGGCAACTGATGTTCTATTCTTATTTAATTAAATTTAATAACAAAGCTTGACTGGAAATACAAGGATTTTCCTGCATAATGGTTTCAGAAAACTGAGCTAGTTTTAAACTAGTTTGTACAATCTAACCCTGACCAGAGAAGATTTAAGATAAAGTAACTTCTCCAGCCCAAAAAGCAGTGTTTACTTCTAAACTAATGTCTGTTTGATTAAGGTGGGATGCAATTTACTTTAGTATTTCATTGTCCTTTTAATATTTAAGTGCCCCTCAATTATGTTTCAGTCAACCAAGACTGCATGTGTGTTGATGCCAGTAATGCAGTACAGTGAGCCTGCAAGTCTTTTTGTAGTGAGGTGGAAAATTCCATTCCAGTGCTTTTATTTCCATTGTCACCTATTTCTGTAACAATATCAAGGTTTGTAATATGCATTTTAATAAATGTAGCTGCTATTAATGTATTTGTAAAGTCACAGATTTTACTTATCCTTTACAGCTACTCTTTAGAACAAACTGAACAGTTTCTGAACTGTGTTCTGGAGGCAGATCCTGTAAAAACAGTTATAGCTCAAGAAAGTGTTCAGCAAAATGAAATTGTTTCTTCCTACAGTGCTGCAAAGAACCGGGAGAAGAAGGTATTTTTATTTTTTTTTAAATAGCAGTTACAAACACATCCAAAACTATGTTAATGAAAACACCGTATAAGGTATACTTAGCTTCAACATTGCAAATTCCTACAGGCAAAAAAAAGTAAGGAAGAGGATGATCCTTTGAGTGAAGTATTTCAAGAATTTGAGTATCCACAATATGACGATTTAAGAGCAGAAGCTTTTTGTCACCAGCAAAAGAGACAGGAATGTTTGAAAAAGGCTGGGGAGGCCTATCGCATGGGTATGAAGCCTGTGGCAGCATTTTATGCACATCAGGTAAATGTAAATATTGTGCTTTTTGCCTGAATTTAGAGAGGTACTTAAATACTGAATTGGAAGTGATAAGAAAAACATTGTGCCTACTGGAGTTGATAAATTTGCTCAATTACTGTTCCCTGTGTAAGTGTTATATTGAGAATCACCTTACAAGTAAACTTCCTTTCACTAATAATGATACTGATACAGGAAGATAATGTAACCAAATTCAGTATGAGACCTCATGAAAGATGATATTCAGTGCTTAGTCACACATGCTCGTTTTCTCATAGATCTCACTCTCGCATCCACATACTCGTAAGCACCAAGATTTGTGTCCGTGTAGTCTGGCCAGGTTCACTCATGTGTGTCATGGACTGCAACGATCATCAGTTTTCGAATCCTCTGTATGTCCCTTGGGTTCATCTTAATTGGTGATGAAGTGTTTTTAGACACGTCTTTTGTATTTTTTAGGAGTCAGACAGGTATTAAGATGTGATCTTTTGCTTCAGAATCTTACTTGCTTCATCCTCCCTAAATCTTGGGCAAGATTGCTGCCTGCTGTCTTTGCTTCCTCATTCTGACTATCTTTATGGCTACGGTCTGTCTTGGGTTGGGATAAATGTGGTGTCATATGCCATGCTTTTTGCCATCCATCTGGTTTTGGAGTGTAGATCTGCTGCTAATCAGTCTTGTGTGCTCTGGCCTTGGAGCACAGGCTCTCTGGTCTTGATTCGAGCACATTTCTCGGTATATACAAGTCTGATTACTGTTGATCATTGCTGTTGATCATATTCTTGATTATATGTATCAACTGTTCTTGTAACTGTTCCTCTATGTTGGTTTCTCGGTGCCTTCACACGAGACCCTTCCATTCACACTTCATTCAGACCACTCTTAAAAATTCCGATACAAATATCTTCAAAGGCTGTAGCGTTTCCCTGATCTAATAGCATATAAAAATTTGGTAGGAATTCACATTATAGAAGCATTTAATTCTAAACTATGAATTGCATTAGGACAGAACAAAAATGTAATAATGAATCACTTGAATTTGCTTATTACCTTAAAAAAGCTTTCATGCAATTGGTATAACGTATCACTCAATGTTTAATTGTTACTATGCATGTAGGAAATAGTGATTATCGGTCTTTATAATGAACTCTTTATGTTCTTTATTTATATATTCTTGAAGATTGGAGAGATTCTAAACAAAGGTCTGCATGATTTCAAATAGAAATGTAATTTGAAGTCCTGTCTTACTTTTGTTCGTAGCCATAACGACAAGTACAATCTGGAAATTTATTATATGTTTTCTTTTAGGTAATAAAAAGGCAAACTAAGCTACCTTTATTCATGAAAAATACTTTATGCTTGGTGGCCTTAGCATTTCTTGGGAATCCTCTGCAAGTGAGAATTACGGGGTTGGTGTCTCTGGTCTGACACTAATACACTTCAGATGATCCATTTTAAGAAAGTGTAGGACAGACTGTCACTTCTGTTCTCTTGAGCCCTTGTCAGTCCAATAACTGGAGTTAAGTCTTCCATTCCTTTTCAGATTGTGCCTACCGATCTTTGAAGACATAATTTGTTGCTTCAGTCTCTCAGATACTGTCACTGCAAGGTTCATGGGAAATAGTTGGTAATTGTTCACTGAGTAATGTGTAATAACCCTGTACTGCTCCTTGCCCCTAATTCCCATAGGGACTGTATTGACCTTGTCAGTCATAAAAGATCTGTCAAAAATATTAGGAGGGATAATAGGCAACTATTTAAAAAAAAAAAAAAAAAAAGAAAAGGAAAAAAAAAAGTGTTTGCCCTTGGCTTGTCTGATTTTTAGGGATTGCATTCAGAAGAATTAACCTCAGCTATAACACTCAGCAGGTTTTTCCTGGGCTGTTGGGCAGTTTCTCTGACATTGTTTCATTAAACTTTTAGCAAAATACTTTAAAAAAGTAAAATTCTATTGTTAGGATAATAAATCTGAAAATCAGCATGGAGTGTAACTTTTTAGCTTATGTAAAGACCTTATGGTTTTGTGCCTTTTCTGGCTTCTTTTCCTTCTTGTAAGGTTTTTGTTATAATTTCTTCTTTGTGCCAGCTTTGACTAGTTTCTTAAGAACAGATTTCATGAAATCTCCTTGTGAGTAGGTCTCACTGAGCCTCTTCCAGAAGTTCTGTTGCGATTATAAATTTTACTGCTTCAAACTGTGAGCTAAAAGCACCCTGCCAGTACTGTCATTTTGAACCCAACGATCAGTGTGGAGCTTAGATTATGTCTCAGCGTGTAATAGTTGCTGTGCTTATGAATAAAGGGTCGCCTTCATGAGCAGAAGATGAAAGAAGCCAACCATGCTGCTGCTGTGCAAATCTTTGAGAAAGTAAATACTTCCTTGCTGCCTATGAATGTGTTGGATCTGCATGGTCTCCATGTGGATGAAGCTGTGAATCAATTGTCCAGAGTGTTGCAGGAAAAAAGTGAAGGTAGGAATAAGCTAATAATCCCTGTCCCCTAAAAGTTATTCCCCTCATTTGCTACTAAGAAATCATGATATATGGCAATATCAGATGGAATGAATGTAATTTAATAACATGTAAAAACAACTGGCTTTTGTGTTGTTTTATTTTCAAAGTTCCCCCATGGAATTGTTTTTCTTTGACATGGCAATGATTCTTTTTGCTCTTTGTCTTCTGCCCCACCCCACCCCCCCCGTGCTTCTTTGTAAATCTTCCTTTTCCTTCTGCTTTATCCTTTACTTTTTTTTTTTTTTATTGAAGACTTGATCTATCCTTCCTGGCATTTTTAACAGAGGTGGTAATGCAAACATTTGTGTTGTCTTTGCATTGCTCTGTCAAAACTATGTTGCTTTTTTAATCTTTAAAGAAAAATCATTATGTTGGAATTCTAATCACAATGATTATATTGCCTTCAACTTTTACATGAAAGTGTGTGATTTGTGCTGTCTTTCAGTAACTTCCATATCGATTTGTTAGCAGGATCTCTTGAGATCAGAATACTGCTGCTTCCATAAATGTAATTTTGTGCAGTTTTGCTTGAGGGCTTGTTTTCTCTCCCAATGGAGTGTTCAAGTACTTCATGAGTGTTCTTGCTGTAAAAAGATACATTTTCTGCATTATTAGTTTACCCTATAAATTTAAGCACACTGGAAATGCTTTTATAAGAAATATTTCTTACGCAAGGTACCACTGCACAAACGTAATTTTTTGAAACAGCTACTCCGCACAGTAGAAACAAAAGTGATCAGCTGGGCCTTAGATAATCCTTTTCTTTCAATATACATCAGAGATAATTAAATTGCATTATCTTGTGCTATTCCTAAAATGATGTCTGTATATTTTAAGCTGTAACCTAATGCTTTTTAGAGCTAAATTTCCTGAACTGCACTTATATCAGGAGACCTGGAATGATGGTAGAGGCTCTCTGTTGAGTCCATTCACCTAAATCTAAAAAAAAGTTCATTTCAGTGTGCATACATGGGAAAGGGATCAATACTGGGCACTTAGTGCTGGCAGAATTAAGAGTAAACTAATATAAAACCCAAATCAAGTTAAGCAACAGAGAGAGAGAGGGTAGCTGAGGAAAGATGTCATGTGAACTGATAATCTCAAGCTGGCAAATCTTGGCTTGTTGAGAGAATCCAGTTTAATTTTTTTTTTTTTCTCATTTTCAAACTCTTCATCAATTTAGGTTGCTGTGATCTCTGGGAGAAGAGCAGTTTCTTTTCTTATCAGGGCTAGATGCCCTTATAAAGCTCATGTAATGTGTTGATCTGTTGATTCACATATTCCAACATAGCAGAAGTTAGTCCAAATAAGTGTGACTTAAATGTCAAAAAGTGTGTGGATTACGTTTCCGTTCTTCTTCCTTTCTTTATCCAATAAAATGTTATTTCTTTATTCACATTAATTTAAGAAAAACGTGAAACAATAGAGAGAAGTGTCACTTAAAAATCAACTGAATTACACCCACCTCTTTTAATTTTGTAGTTTTAATTTGCATCGCAGGATGTAAATTCCAAGTGAAGATTAGATGATAGAAACAATAAAGCTGCTATGAAATTAGAAGGGTTTTGTGATGATCACAGCATGCATATTGCAAGCAATCTAGATTTAAAAAGCTGACTGTATTTTTTCAGAATATCTTCTTCAGAAGAGGGGAAAAGTGGCTATGTTTGTGTAACAGATGCGTAGCCAGCATGGGAAAGCAAAGTTCTAAATCACTAGTGAGAGTCTTCAGAAGAATGGATGGGAAGGTTATACTGAACGCAAAGTCTCTGCTGAGAGAAAATTTTAACTGTTACAATCCCTGCTATTACAGAGTACCAGCAGACTGGTGGTAAGCCCTATCTCAGTGTTATCACGGGAAGAGGAAGCCATAGTCAGGGAGGAGTTGCTCGCATTAGACCAGCAGCTATCAGATACCTCACAAGCCACAACTTCAGGTGAGTTTAGATTTTTGTTACTGATACATTTTTTTCTTAACCCACATTTAACTAACTGAAAATTGAAGTTAGTTTTAGAATACTGTTAAATTACCAAACAGATTAAGGCAGGTCTGCTGTTTCAGATTAAGTAAGTCTGCTGTTTCATAAATCCAATGCAATTGTGTGACACAAAACCATCTTACACAGGGCACCTGTTAAATGTTAGATTCTCTCCTCTCAGATAGATTAAAACACTATAAATTAAACTTATCTAACATAGTTTAATTATATATTTCCATTCAAGGTTGCTAGCTTTACTGTGAAAAGTTGTTAATCCTGTTTTTTATTGATCTCCAATACCTGCTTTAGCTCTCAGCTTCTTAGTGGGACAGCAATTTAGCAAGTCTGGGCTGGCATCAGCGTGTTTGCTGCTTTTTCTTTACAGGAGTGTATGAAGGTGACTGTGAAGGTGGGACTCAGAAATAGCAAAGACTTCCCATTTTCTTCTTACTTTCTATAGAAGACAAGGGAGAAAATCTGTTCTGAAAGAAGAGGGAATGAAAGGGGAGCAGGAAAAGAGGAGCAGAATGAATATAACCAAGAATATTGGGCAGCTTTTTTTTTTTTTTTTTTTTAAAATCTTCCTCTTAGTTCCTGCTGTTTCCAGCTCTTCACCTCTCCAGACCCTGTAAAATCCGCCTTCACTGTCACATCCAGAAGACATGGTGCTGATTTCCTGACTCTCACACGCACACATACTTGGCTGAGAACCTTATCACTTTCCATATGTTCGATGAGGGCTGAAGGAGATGGCATTGCACGTAGCTTTCATGTTGAAGCTTCATCTTTTCTCGTTTCACAGGTTCACAGAAATAAAACCAGGCTGCCTGAAAGTCATGCTGAATTGAAGGGTTGTCAAGAAGAGAAGAGGAATATAGAAACTGAGGTGTCAGATTACAGCTAAAGACTTTTTGAACACTGCAATAGTATTTTGTAATCTGTTTTAAAGGATGATATTTTAAAAGAAATGGTCTCAATTTACATCGAGTGGTTTTGCCAGTATGTTTCCAAGAAAATTTTTGTGTGGAATGGATCCTTTTTTGAACCTGCAAAAAGAAGACACTTACAGGATTTGAAGTCTCAGAAATGCAGATTCAGAATTCTGCTGAGCAGTATATAATGTTTTAAAGGGAAGTTAAGGTACAATTTTTAAATATAACTGTCTACTCAGCATACCCAATATACGTCTTTCGACCCTCACACATTTTAATTGCTGTGGATTCTGTGCTTCTAAAATGTAGTACCATGTACAAAGTTATTTTGTGACTCAGAACTTTGTGCTAAACCCTTCAGAAGAGCACTGGGAAGGTGGGAACTTGGTAATTACTGATATTTCAAATCCGGTTACAGCTGAGTGCTAAATATTTCCAGGTTTCTTCAAAAGTCTGACAGAGTCTTTCTAGTGGTTATTTTGTGATGGGCTGACCAGTTCTATTGTCCTTATTCCATTCTAAACTTCCCCTGATATAGATGGAAATTGCATATAAAGGACTGTGCATTAAGACCAGCTGTGTGTTTGGTAATTTTGCAGATTTACTGTGATCCATTAAAGGGAAAAATACAACGCTGTAGTTCAATCTCTATTTACACATAGCTAATACTGTAATTTTGCAGGAACTGCCCTTACTTTTTTCAACATCTACTGGATTAAAAGTGTTTCTTCCTTTATGGCTTTTTAAATGGAGCAAATTGAGTACTGTTTCACTTTACAGGTGTCTAATAGTGATGTGTCTTCATTCTGTGTGTATTAAATTTGGTGATTTCCTTGTAGAAAATATGATTGTCTGTGAGACATTTTAAATGTATTTTTAACATCAAATGCTAATACTACAGTAGTAATTGCCTAACTGGAAAGTCTGGGAGTACAAAAGTTATTCTGTTGTTGGTGCTGTTGCATCAGCATCTAGAAATACCTGCGTTAAAAAATAAAACAACAACAACAAAAAAAGCCCCAAACAAAAACCCCCAAAATTAAATATAAACATCTGTACTTTGGCAAGTGTTTCCAGTAAGCGATCAGAACATTTTTTTAATAGAAATATCTTCTAGAATGCATTACTACTTTTAATTACATTTTTGCCTCTTGAAAGGCATATGAATTTTTTACTGTAAACTGTTTAATTTTTGTTGTAAGGCTTTTTCAGAACAGGTATGAGTTGTGTATTAGGAATATTAATAGGTTAAGGAATAATAGGAGGGTTTTTTCATTTCAAACCACTTTTGCAGTAAATTTTATCCAGGAACCACACGCACATAAAATTTGTGTATGAATCCATATGTGTATGCAAGTTCTGCCATTTGTGTGCATGGGTAGTAATAAGCAAGGAACTTCTGTGAGAAAAGCTGTGCACAGAAATAGGTTTCACTTGAAAATGTCTGTATAAGTTGCTGACAAACTGAAAGGCATGATGTTTCCTGAATACCCGTATTTACTGTAATTTATACACAGTGAATGCAATGTACGGTAGATTTAAAAATGAGTTTGTCATGCTTCAACAGATACAATAACCTTTTCATGGTGATTTCAAGTGGAGGAATAGCTTGAATAATATTTAATCAAAGGGACTCTTACTGGAATAATAGACCACCATAGTAAGTTTTACATTTTTTGTGGGTACTTAGTTCATCTGAATTGTGTCCCTTCTCTTTTTCTTTCTCTCTGGGCTGCTCTGGTAACCAGTGGGTGCAATACAAAAGATCTGTGCTCCCCAAACAGCACTAGCAGAGCTGTTCCTGCCACAGCATGATGTCCTGTGCGGTGAAGCCCATGCTCCATCCTCTGTGGCAGTGCCTAAAATGGACTGAGATGTCATTTAGGCACTTGGACTCGAGACAGCAGTTCAGACTACCACCTGTCCAGGATTGCAGATGCTAGAATTGCCGCAGCAGAGCTAGGGTCTTTCTTTTGGACCAAGGAACTTCCTTCTGCTCCTGAACAGGTTTTCCTTAGTTCTACTGTTTATAGTGAACGGAGGGGCAGCTCTTTAAAATGTAGTCCCTGTTGGTTGACCCGCGTGGCTGAGTTGCCCAGCAAAGGTCCCAGTGTATGCTCAGAAGTGTTGCATGTTGAGCTGCTGGGTGCCCGAGCCCTACAGCAATGTGCTTGTAAACAGGGAAGTGCCAACACTTCTGGTTGTTTTGGGAGGGGGCCTGATTCACTCAGCATATTCACACCATTCCCGACATGGACAAAACCAGCTTAGATTTCAGTTCAAAAGATGAGCAGAAAAAGTTGTTTTCTTGCCCATCTGTTCATCGTAATCTAGTTGTTGGCAAGTTTACCCTGGAGATGAGAAACACAGCTTTTTACCTTCTTCTGGCCTAGCAAGGGGATGACAATTGCACTTGACTCGCACTTCCCCAGAAAATGCTCTAACCAGTGTGCTCAGGAGTATTCTTGAAGTCACAACTTCTTGAGCCTCTTTCAAAAACTGCAAGCTAAAAATGCAAGACCAAGGGGACAAAAGAGATTAAAGAATAAAAAGTGCATAAACAGTCTCTGGAAGAGGGCTAGGACTCTTCAGAAAAGAAGCTGTTCCCAATGAGCTTCAATGTCCCTCCATATTATTTTTTCATCTCTTAGTCCTATTTGGTTAAATGCATAAAAAATATTCAGGGCAAAACCTCAGCTCCACCCCTTACTATGAGAGTTTGTTTTCTCCAGTCTGTCAAAGTCAGCAGAGGAGCATATAGCTTAAGAGCAATTTGGAGTACTTCTCTCTCTCTTTCTCTCCATTGCCCCTTTGGCTACAGGTTGAGGTTCACTAAGGTACTCAGAATACCCTATCTGGTTGTAGGTTGATCATTTGCGTAGTATAAATTGTTTGATTGTAGGCTGAACTTTGATGGAAGATGATGGTTTAAAATCGTAACACGGGCAGAACCACTCTTGCCTTTATTGAAGTTAGTGACAGAGCCTCCACCACCTTCAGCAACTCGGGGTGAGGCATTGCAGTTCCAACTCAGAGAAAATATGAAGAACTCAGCCTTTTTCTTCTGTAGGAGCTTAAGCATGTGCTTAGAAGCTGTGCTGAGCTGGATACAGAATGGAGCAGAAGATCAGTGCACAGAGAGAAAGAAAGCAGACTTTTATTACTAAGGATCTCCATGCCTTCAGCTACTTGCCGAACTGTCCAGAAAAAAACCACTGGACTTCTTGTATTTCTTTGACTGTTTTTATAATGTATAGTGGGATGAATTATATCAAATACAATTGTTTCAAAATGGTATTTCAAAGTAGGTTACATTTAGAACTTTCAGCTTTTCTGATGTCTTTTGCAGTTATATCAGTGAGAATCCTGAGGCATCGTGTAAATTCTGTATCATCCTATACTTTTGATTAAAGTAGCACTTAGCAGTATTGCCACCAGCACTCTGAAATAATGTGCGACTGTTAAAATACCTATTTTGTGTACCACTTTTTATTCAATTCTTCAACAGCATGTGGTTGTGATGAATGGTAGCCTTTAATAGGTGACTTTTGGATTCTTTTTTACAAAACATTTTAACATTTATCCCAATTCTTAATTTAGGAAAATTACCTTTTTTTTAAATACAAAATTTAATGCTAGCACTGATGAGTAATCTTACAGTAAAGAAAAAAAAAGGCTCAGAGATGCAATGAAGAAAGTTGTTCTAAGTAATGTGAGTGTTTAAAAATATATTTCAGTTGATTGTGAAAGTAGTAGGGCAAAAGTGATTTTTTAAAAAATATTTCAAGATACCTTGATAACATTTTAATGACTTTGGCTTTTGCTTTTAACAGTATGTGGTACAATTTTATTTAAACTTAATGTTTTTATAGGCCTGTTGAAGGACACCTCAGGCAAAGTTTAACTGGCATTTTTCTGTGGCTGTTGGAAACCATTGTGACTTGGGAATCCCCATTTAAACAATGTTCAGATGCTCTAGTCATAACCTAGAACGTCACTAGAACTAGAACATCTGGAACATCACTGTTGTGAACATGTACAGTGTCGGGGAAGATCTTTACATGCTTAGCAGAACGTATTCTAGAAGGTTTTACTTGAGGTGAAATGTAACTAATTTGTTATTTAATCTTGCCACAAAATATGGTGGTAAGACGAGAATAATTTCATTGTTGATAATGGCAAAGAAGGATCATCATAAATGTAATATGAGAAATTATATATAGACTTTACATTACTGATGCTTATGTCTTCAAATGCAATTCACATTTCCAGAATAATACTGCCCTCTTTGCAGAGCTGAGGAGATGATGGAGTATGAACACTGTAACAAAGAAGAGTTCATTGACTTACCACAATTCCCAAGTATCATGTTCTCTTAAAAAAAAC
The DNA here is from genome assembly GCF_000690835.1 of Fulmarus glacialis. Lineage (NCBI taxonomy): Eukaryota > Metazoa > Chordata > Aves > Procellariiformes > Procellariidae > Fulmarus > Fulmarus glacialis. Next base: position 14,822 of record NW_009230523.1, read on the forward strand.
CCACGCAAAACCCAACCAAAGCCCAACTGTTCATGCTATTTCAGCTAAATAAACTAAAAAGAGGATTAAATGACTTATATGTGAATATGCATGTGAAAAGACCTAGTATTGCAGCTACCAGTTGTAAAAGCTGTTAGGACCAGTACATTGGAAGATATCAGTGTCTATTTTTAAATTAAAATAAAAATTGATTTTTTTATTTGTATAAAGTTGTAATTTTGCTGTTAACTATAACTTTCATTTTTTACTGAAATACAATTTTGTAATTTGCATTTAGAATTTCTAATGTGAAAAGGAATTTACAAAATCTAGTTTAATAAAGGATTTTTGCCACAAATACAGCCTTCTGTCTTTCCTTGGAAGACTACATTAAAGCTTGTATCAAATTTTGTCAAATAGTAGTCTTGGAGTTCTGCATGAAAGCCACTTGCCTTGACTTCAGGATACCATCTGTAGGGAGATGAAGCAACCATCTGCAGGCGTAAAAAGGAACAGATTTGTGGTCTGATTTTAGGTGTTGCGAGTGGGAGCTGAATGCTCACATTACTGAAAACGAGGGTCATAGTTTCAGAATTTTTTTTGGCCTGAAGTAGCTGAAGAGATGCTGTTCAGGCCTAGCTTATTTTGTGGGAGAGTGAGGGCAGTGGTGTATGTGAAGGGGAGGGGCAGGTATGACCACTGTAAAGATGAGAGTTTGGGGGATGGAAGTGTTCTGGATAGACCTTATTTAGCAAGACCCCTTAGGTCAGAGGCGGTGACAGGTCGGATCCTGAGGAAGCACAATCGCTGTATCATTGTGGAGTCAGAGCTTTTCCCAAGCCTGCTCTGTGCAGATCAAGTGCAAATATTCCTGTGTCATGTTCCTGGAAGTGTGGAAAGACACCTGAGAGCAAAGTGCTGGCTAGAGTCCAGCCTATTTTATTAGCTCGGGTTGAGGACAACTAGCTTCGACCCGAGTTAACTCCTGCAGAGTCATTCCTATGACTTCATTGCCTTGTAGCTTGGATAGACTGCAGAAACAAGCCAGGTTTGTGCATTTGCACAGCAAAGCCCTAACTAATAAGCTGTTCAAAAGAGCAGGGAAAACGGGTTTTTGGAACACATGAAAGCTTGGCAGGTGCTGGCTTAGATCTGACATGGCTGATTCTGAGCCACAGCTACTAGACCACAGAATCGCTGAATGTCTGGATGGTTGTGTGCTCCTTACTTACAGGACTCCTTGCTCTGGCAGTGTGGCTCAATGTCCAGCTAGGGGTTTTGTCTCTCAAATTGTGTTTTAAAGTGGACTTGCCTTCTCTTTGGGAGCGGGACACCAGTTCAACGTGGAGACACAGCTTGACTCCTACCCTTGCTAAAACAGTCCATCCTGATTCACCAGCTCCTGTTTCACTTCATGCCCTTATTTCCCCTGTGTGCTGGGCTAGCTCTGAGCTCCTCTCTGCTTGCAGCTGGGAGTTTTCTCCTTGACAGCGCTCTTGAGGGTTTCTGAGAGTCCTTTTTCCCATTTTAAATAGGAGAAGTGGAATATTTTAGTCTGTCCTTACTTAATGGAAATGATTTGAACTTTAAGGCTGAAAATTGAAGTGTGGTAAAATAAAAATGTTGCTTGAGGCAAACAGAAATTTTCAGCCCAAATCATTAAAGTACAATTAAAGGTTTTGTCTGCCGGTGGAATGCATTGGGTAGCTCGACAATAGGTGGTGCCCTTGCCAATGGCATAGAGTGACGGTGGCAGCAGCTTTTACTGTGCCCTTACCAGAGCTGTTGTTTCTCTGTATGACGTGCGCTAAAGGATGTTATTACACATCACGTGCTGTTCGTTTCTTCCTCAGAGGGAGAATCCTGTATTCGGAGTATTGTTTTGGTGACTTTTTTTTCTTCTTTACAGATGGGTGGGGTAGAGTTTGTTTTCAAATATACTTGCTGCTCTGTGCTAAAGATGGGCAAGACAAGTTCATTTTGCACTCAGATTTGAAGATGGTAATGTTGGGGTTTCTCCTTTAGCTACCCTGTGTTGTTTTTTGTAGGTTAGTTGTCTGGATGCTTGGACGAATCAGTCTGTTCGGAGACTGACACAAAGACATTGTGCTGTTTGGTGAAGCCCTGTGACACTGTGGGTGTTGCTGGTGGCACAGAGTCTTCTTGAAAACCCTCGTGGGGAAGGACCCTCTTGCTGTTGCTTGACTTTCTGCATCACAGGGCCTGGCTGGGCTAGCAATAGCTTCTCATTAGTTGCCATCATTAATTGTGCAGGATAGGTCAGGAGATAAAATTGCCTTTTTCCTATAGCCTGAGTGGTTTCTACATGGCCTCAAACTGGGAGGTGCTGTCTTTTGAGGACTAGCTCACAGAGCCTTTCCCATAAACAGGGCCTGTGTTTGTCCTGAATGACAGTTAGGAGCTTTGGCTTTCCAGGAGTGTGGCATTTAGCAGCTGTCTCTTGGTAAGGAAGGGCCTTCCTTACCAAACTCATGGTGCCCCTTTCCCCTCTCCACGCTTCTGCCAGGTCCAGGAGTCTTTACCACACCCAGGCTGGTCTGCCCTGTGTCCCTGAGTGCTGGAGAGCCCTTGGGACACTGAATCAGGTCTGCAACCTTTCTCTCCTGCACCTCAATGGAAAATACATCAGGGAGATGGGGAGGGAAACTACGGGGCACACAGATATCCTGTAAGCTGTAAGAATCTTTTGGGGAAGATCTATGGAGGCATGTGGGTGGGCCACATCTGAGGGGGCATGTTGCCACGTGCAGGCACAGGCCCTGAAAGAGCTGTGGAGAAGTCTGGCTACTGGATCCAGAGGTCAACTAGAACCAAGAGACTGCTGTGATGAAGAAGAAAGGCCTATTATAGCATGAGGGGCTTTATGCTGGAGGATGGATGGTGGCATGGAGTAGGGGCACACCAGTGAATTGAGAGGATGGCAAATACTAGAAGGGATCTGCAAAAGTTGGTAGGGAACGGTGTCATGTGGCAGGTGGGCAATACAGAGGTGTCTGGGAGACCCTGAGGCACTGCAGGACCATATAGTAAGGTACCATGCATGGATGGGACACTACTGCTGGGGCAGCCCGTTTCCCTCAGCTCCAGCAAAGCAGTGCTGGTGTATCCAAACCAGCATCTCAAAGCAGACTGTTGCTGGGATGCACTGTTCAGAGGTCTTGCTGAATTAAATGTAGTAGATGGGGCTCAACATCCTGTGAGTGACTTGTTTTGTACCGTGTTCAGGTTTTGGGTTTTCTTTTAGCTTTTTTTTATGTAGCTTTCATATTTTAAGAATGCTACAGATCTTTGTCTTGACTGAGACGAAAACTGTTTTGCAGATTTTGGGGGTGGGGTGGGGAGGACTTGCAGTTTTGGTAGTTTTTTGGTGAACAAATGGGGCTTTTGGCATCCATTCCACGATGGACATTTAGGCAACCCCTGCCACTTCAGGGTTCGAAAAAGGCAGCCATGTATCCCCAGTGCCACCAGAGGTCCCCATGGCCTGAGACCCTTGTGCTGTCATGCTATGTGATCTTTAACTCAAGCTGCAGAAACAGAAAGGACTGAGGGGGAGCACAGGATAAAAGCCACCATCTTGCTTTCCTCCCTATTGTCCTAAGCTGTTTTGTGTCCTCTGTCATAGCGTTGGGTCTAAAACTCGATTTGTGTAGTCCTTGTGAGTAGGGAACGTTTTTTCATATGGCTCAGGAGACATCTTACATGACTTGGGAAGTGCTAAAGTAATAGTAAAAATATTAAATGCTGACGCATTTCCTCGGTGTGATCAGGATGTGATATATGCTACTTTCTTTGGGCAGCAGGACATTTGGGTGTGGTAGTGCTGCTATCACGATTGGTCTTTCTACAAGCTTGGTAAGCAACTGTAGGGATCATTATTATTTTTGTGTCATCTTGAGAAACAGGACCCTCCTCCATGGCTGCATACACTGGACAGGAGAGCAAGCAATGGAAATCCTCTGCCTGCACCACAAATTTAATCAGTTTGGTCTGTAAATGGAGGAATGGTAGTTCTGTCAGGTGGGGCTGTGGGAGCTCCGCATAATGGTGTTTGCTCTATGTCAGCTAACTCACAAGGCATTGCCTCGGATTCCCACCTCTAAGTCAGGGTAAAAGTAGTCTTCCTCACCTGTATGTCCTTCTTGCCTTTCCAGATTATCTCCTTTTACTGTCTATGCAGTGCCTTATAGGCAAGCCATGCATGACTGGGAGCTTCAGCTTTTCGGCATTTATCAAGATAGCCATGTGAAGTGGCTATCTTGATACACGGCAGAGAGAACAGAACATCCCTGGCGGGATGATGCACCCTGGCTGGCAGGGGGCTTCCCCCAGAGAGCGCTTTGGGAGCAATTCAGGGCACCTACGTCAGGCTCCTGCTCTGAGCCTTCCTCTGGGGAACCTCCGGGTTCACAGACTAGAAAGGAGAAACTGGCTGGTGAAGCGGGAAGCCTGAGGCTGCACAGCATGACTATCCCCACCTCCTTCTTCAAAGCAGGATGAAGTGTGAAAAGCACATTCAGAATAAAAACAGCTGCTGCCTTCATCTTGCTGATTTTCCCAAGGGGAACTCCAGGATCTTCTGACTTCGCTGGGGCAAGAGGCCTAGTTTGTGCTGGCATTTCTTTTCCTGACAAGAATAATGTACAGATTGCAGAAGTAACGAAGCAGGGCAGCGCTGCGGGGCGGGAAGGTGCACAAGTGGAGCGGGGCCAGGGGAGGAGCGGCTGCTGGGGAGAAGGGAGAGAGGAG
>NW_009230524.1:0-296 GCF_000690835.1 Fulmarus glacialis
CGGAGCCCTCGTCCACGCCGGCCTCCTAGTGACTCTCTTCTGCTGGGCACCAGAGCCCCGGCAGCGGGTCCAGGCGCCTCTGCTCTATGCCATAGCCGTGCTCTGGGGCACAGGGAGTGCCCTCAACAAGACCAGCATTAGCAGTGAGTACCGGGAAGGTCCCCGACACAGCCTCTCTTGTCCCCTGGCACGGCCAGGTTGTCCCCAGCTCCCCGATGCCTCCTCTCTTTGTGTCCCCTGGCACTGCAACCTGGTGGTCCCCAACTCCTTGGACCCACAGACAACGAGCAGGACAG
>NW_009230524.1:372-706 GCF_000690835.1 Fulmarus glacialis
CGGCAGCAAAGGAGGGAAATTCTAACAGCCAGTCTCCTCTGGCACAGTCCTCCTGGGCATGCTGTACGAGGACAAGGAGCGCCAAGACTTCGTCTTCACCATCTACCACTGGTGGCAGGCCCTGGCGATCTTCACTGTCTACCTGTGGTCAGGGCTGCCCATGAAGGTAAGCGCGGCCCAGCAGGCAGCCATCTCCGCAGTGCCCCCCAGCTGGCTCCATCCCCTCCGGGGCCTGCCAGGCTCAGAGGGGGTGCAGTACGACGCCAGTCCCCAGCTTCACCCTCCCGCAGGCCAAGCTCTCCATCATGCTGCTGACGCTGGCAGTGGCGGTTGG
>NW_009230524.1:978-1218 GCF_000690835.1 Fulmarus glacialis
CCGCGCCACAAGATGCGTGGCTACCGCTACTTGGAGGAGGACGACTCGGATGAGACCGGCTCGGAGGGCGACGGCGGCAAGGACGACAATGACGAGCACCCGGTGGAGGCCACCAGCGGGGATGAGCTGCCAAAAGATGATGGGGACCAGCTGGGTTAGAGACAGCCTGTCCTGCCCCACCTCTGTGGTGGCCCCCCCTGCTCTCTGAACCAGAGGGGGGGTCCACAGCCCTCCCTAGAG
>NW_009230525.1:0-1212 GCF_000690835.1 Fulmarus glacialis
GATATATAGATATATATATATGTTTTTTGTAGTGGAAAAGAGATCACTTGTTTATCACTGTTTGTTGATTCAATTTATTCCCCATTTGAGAATGAAATTGCAATCCAAAAAGTGAATAATGTGGACTGCCAATTCCATTTTTCACCCTCTCTGTTGTCAGGGAGACTTAGCTGACTCCAAGCTCTCCATTTTGAGGTCAGAGGCTTAGGCATGAGCAAAGCCTCCCTCCGGCTGTGCTCCATTCTTGCATATTTAGGCTCCAAAGAACAAGATGGAAAAAAACTTAGCCTCCTGGATCTCCTACTCCTAACTGCTTCATGAGCGCTCTGAAAGGGCCTTGCCCTTTCCAATTCAAGTTAGCATCTCCGATTCAAAAGACCAGACAAATGCATGATTGTTCCATAGATATGTCTGCCTCAGTTGAATGTCATTACTAATACTGGATGCTGTCAGAGTAGATATCCTGTAGTTTTTTTGAGCCAGATGCATTCTGTCTGTGCCAAACGTATTGACAAACACACACAAGTACACACTCACGCATACATTTGTGGAGGGTTCCCAAGCACCGTAGCTGCTTGCAAATGTGAAAGATAGCTAAGGAAGCCGGGCACACAATAATCCTGGGCAACCCCAACAGATGATGTTACTGTAGATCTTGACAAAGAGTGGATGGCAATGAAATTCTCTGCGTCTCTCTACAGAAGCGATGCTCGCCTCTGTGAGAAAATAGCTCACAGTCCTAAAGCTCAGTGAGTGAGGTTTGGAGCAATGTGAAACTTGCACCTCCCCTTCAGCTAACAGGTTTTGGAGTGTTTTCAAGCTGAGTAAAATATTCAGAGTCACAGACCTTTCAAGTTTCTTCTGTGCAAAAAGTGCTTTGGTAATTTCCAGTAGGCATAAAACAGAATTTATAAGCAACAACTATGTGCTCTGTAATGGATTGTTGTAGTTCTACTTTTGCATGTGTTTGAATTTTGATAGGAAATGCACTAAATGGCCTTGGTTACCTCATTGGTATTTGCCACGTGTTGCTTTCTGCATCCTGTTTCACATTTGTCACCTATTAATTAACCTTACTGAGGCACCAAACATGATGGGCTTCCCCCCACCCCAGCTGCCCTATTTGTTATTTCATTATGACTCAATTTTTCACAGCTCGCTCTTCCTTCAGCACAATCATCACGATTCGGTTTCTGTTCTTCCCTTCATTCC
>NW_009230525.1:1243-2710 GCF_000690835.1 Fulmarus glacialis
TTCCCTGGGTACAAAAGAAAAAGTAATTGAAAGATTCTGAGGCTGCTCTGTGGCCTATGTGCTCTGCCTTTCCTTCCAGGTTGCAAGAAATGTTTCGTCTGCAGAGTTTCAGCTGGTGTGAATTGCTGAAACTCTGTTGCCCTTCAGTGGAGCTGCGATGGCGTATACCAGCAGTGGCCTTTAGCTTCTACTTATTTCTTCAGCTACTGAATCTTCAGGATACCTGTACAGGCACATAGATGAAGTGAGAAGCAGCAGCTCTATAGCTGTAATTTCAGGATCTATTTTAATGAAACAGACTGGAGCATCACTGTGATGTTACTATTAATCACACTGTCAATTTAGGGCTCCCTCCTGCTCCTCCTCAGGTCAATCAGAAAAGTCATGCTGCTCCTGTAAACCAGAATCAGGCCCTACCTGAGGATGAGAATAAATACCAGTCCAATTCTTCAGTCAGTCCTCAGCCCATGAATCTTTAAGTAGTTCCACTGATGTGGTAATGATTGTACAGCCAAGCACCCCACCTGTAATGAGTACAGGTCCCACTAGGTATGGGGGATTCATTGAAAACAATTAATCTTCCTCACCAGAATTTTGTCCTCAATCAGATGACTCAGCTTTTTAACAGAATTTAAGAACCAATGCTGTGCAAATAATAACTTTCATTTGTATTCAAAGGAAAACTCAAACCTACTTCATCCAGTTATTTTTATAACTTACCTTGTTCCTTAGCAAACCCAAAGAAGGAACAAACAGGCTGCATAAATTACTTTTACGCTAGCTGGGGACCTACCTGAGGATAGGTCTATTTATATGGTCAGCCACCTACGCCAGCCCACACAGAGACGAGATGGATGGCTCACAGAAAAGGAAGCTGTAATTCCCATCAGCAAGAAAATGGAGGGTAGATGTTAAATTTGTGGAACGCAGAGTTTTTCAGGAAAAGAAGTAAAGGCCAGAACTGTTTTAATTTTTGTATTTGGAGAAATCTTAGAATTGTTATTTATTGTCTTTCAGTAAAACTGCCATTTATTGCAAATACTTCACAGCTAGTGAGGAAATACTACATATTTCTTTTTCTTTGACTCCAACAAAGGCAAGAATGGTACAACCTAACTCCAGGAAAAGAAACAGTTTATTAAAACAGCTTATTTTTCTAAAGTGTCAGACCTCTGACCGTGATTTACTTTGAATGGTACTTACAGACCAGATCTTTCTTGCTGTTACCCATATGAAATGCCTTGTTGCTTCTACCAGTGCTTGGGCATAGATATTAGGATAACATGGTTGCAGATAAGGTGGTTCTATGTAGCATGCTGATCACCACAGTATCTGAAAGTCCACCTCCACTGTTTAGCAAGGTGACTAACACAAGAGGTTGCAGTACCAAGACAGTCAAAAAACACAGGTTCTGTTACCTTACCACAGGCAGAGACAGACAGAAACAAATGCATCTTAACATAACCT
>NW_009230525.1:2724-13000 GCF_000690835.1 Fulmarus glacialis
TTTTGTTTTCTTTTCCGTGCAAGAGAAAAACATTTTTCTTAATTACTTGGCCACAATTGACCACAACTTAACTTCTCTGTTAAGTTTTTTGCAAAGTAGGTCTCACTGTCATGAGCAGTGTCATAGCATAGCATAAAGACAAGATTAAATGTAGAGCATAACAGTGTTATATCTCTGGGAATACTTTCAGGCACAAAAAAGAACAAAGGTTTTGTGGGTTCTTCAATTTGCAAGCAGCATCCCGTATAGCTATATTGCTCTACCTTCTTTGCAGCAAACAGTAGAGCATTGGAAACTCTCTGAGAAGAAAAGAGTTTTCAGTTTCTCAAATATCAGCATTGTTTTTACTAAGCAGAGGCAGGGTTCATTTCAGAGGTTCTGTGCTGGAGTTCATCTTTTATTGATTTGCATTAAGCATAAGCATTCTAGCCACATTACAAAGGAAATTTTATACCACACAAAGTTGGTTGGGTTTCTTCCAGAAGTGTTTGTTTACTTAACGCATACCATGCCATAAGGCTGTTCAATGCCTACCTTCCACACCATATTCCTGCCTTTTACTTAGTCTCCCAAACTTCATAACTGAGCATCCATGCCTTATCTTCTACAGGTGTCTTTCAGTGGGAAGAGTAACTAGAGAGACTTTATGTTCTTCATTACAGAGCTGTCTGAGGAAGAACACTCAGATCTTCTCAGCTACACCTGTTCTCTGCCTTACAATCAACACTTGCAAAAGTGCAAGTGTTTCAGAATGTTGTTTAATTTCAACATAACTGAGAAAAAAATATTTTGCTATCTGAGAGTTTGGAGAGTGCAGAGACTGGTAACTAACAGCCGCCAACAGCCCAGACCATTTATTATGTACATTTTAGACCAAAAAATGAAACTCCAATTAGGAAAACAAGGCTTGAATTTTCCAAGTTAGTCTAAATAACTATGAGAACTGGAATGCCTAGCCTCACTGAATATACTAAACCACTTTCCACAAACCTCTACTTTTTACAGACAGTCCTGGTTACTACATCCAAACCCACAAGCTCTTTATTACTTAAATCATAACTATCAAATTGTATTTCACTTTTCTGACAAAACCACAATAAAGTACATGATCCTAATAAAAAGAAAAGCAGGTGGAGAATGAAGATACAGCTGATTTTTACCACTGGGAATCAAAGAACTCTTTCCTTATGAGATTTTTATGTGATTTGGGGCCACTGAAGAAATAATAGTCCGTAAAATTGAATCAACACTCATTAAATTCAGTAGATGAAGTTAGTCTACATGCAAAATAAACTAAAAAATCAATGACCTACACAGCTTCTGTGTAGCTGTTTGTGTTAACTGCTTTCAAGATTAGGGGAAAACTTCTCTCTGGGTAAGTCAATACAATTCCCTAGAAGTTAACTGAGCTACTCAGAGACTGAAATCGGTCTTTTATGTTTTGAATGTTAGTGGTTCAAGCTTTAGTCTGGAAAGTATTGGTAGCTACCACAAGGATTTTCCATTTGCATATTGCTGCCGTACCTCCTAGCCTACACCAGTGATAAGAATAGCATCCGATAGGGCGCAGCTGTGACTCTGAGGCCTGAGCTTGCTGAGGAGCCGTACCGCAGGAAAAGCCCCGGGGAGAGTTCTGGCTGACTCAGACAGGAAATTCTCCTCAGCAGTGTGTGCTGCAATGACAGCTCTGCAGCCAGTACGTTCACTATGGACACCATACATCCCACTTGCAGCCCTGGAGCCTACGCCCACCGCACCGCAAGGTGGGGAAATCCCCAAGCTATCTTCGGCTTAAGGAGAGAGAAGGTCCTCGTGACCTGGCAGTTCAGCCTTAAAGTTCCACAGGGAAAGCATCTGTAAAATCAGTGGATGAAATGGACTGTTATGGGATAGTATGGCACACCAATGTTTTTTTAGAATATCAAGTATATATACTGGCATTTTCCAGGTGTGGACTGCAGAAGAAAGAGAATTTTAATCTGATAATGTGAAAGCTTCTTCACTGCCATAGCGAGATCTCTACTTTTCCATTCTGACCACTCTGTAATTCACGAGTTTCCAAATGCTTTCAGTGCCTCCTTCTCCTTTAACATTCAAACCTAATCTCCTTAGGGGATCCAGAAGGTATCTGGGTAATAGTCTTTAGTGATATGCGGTGGTAGGGAGGCATGTATATTTGTAACTTCGTGACCTCTTCCTAAAGCAGAAATTACTACAGCCTACTCCACACCAGTGGTTTAGACATCAGTACCAAACTAAAGGATGTGGGTCAAATTCTTCTTCACTTGTCAATGGGAGGATTGTCTATAAAGAAGAAAGCCCTTCGAAAGAAATGAGCAAAATCATCAGCACTGATGAATATAAAGTGGACAAACACATTCTCTCATGAAAATTCATTTTAAAAGATGAAATGCCCAACATGCATCAGAGTTGATGTCCATTAATCTAGTTACAGAGTACAAATCATTTCAGTCGTTAACCGGATAGGCATACAGGAGTTATTTTCTGCTGCCTCAGCACTGTAGCATAGTTTTTATGCCTCCTCTCCAAACTTCCTTCTTTTGTTCTTGCTACTTACAAATTCCATTTTAAACTAACGTATTTCATCAGCTACATCCCCTCCAAAAGAATTAATGCGCAGCTGGAGCAGCTGAGGTAGTAGGACAAGCAATAGCGCTAGAGGAAGAGAATACATTGCAACCAACAAGAGGCCTGTATTGACAGACCCAGGTTGCTCAGGGCTTTGTCCCGCCAGGTCTGCCCCTGCTCTACTGCTTAATTATCCTCATAGTAAAATTACTTTCATTGTATCCAGGAAAAATCATTCTGATTTATGATCACTGTCTCTCATTCTGCCACTATTCACCTCAGCAAAGAGCCTGACTCTCTGCTTTCAATAACCTCCATAAGTACTGGGGGCAGCAGGTCCCCTGAAGCCACCCCTTCTCCAGGTTGAGCCAGCCCCACTCCTTCAGCCTCTCCTCACAGGGCAAGTGCTCCAGCCTTGGCTGCCTCGGGACCTCTCTGCTGAACACACTGCAGCTTATTGACAACCTTCATGTACCAGGGGGCCCAGAACTGAACCCAGTATCCCAGATATGGTCAAGCAAATGCTAAGCAAAAAGGAATAACTGCTTCCCTCCGTCTCTTGGCTGTGCTTTTGCTTACACAGCCCAGGGTGCTGTTAGCCTTCATCGCTGCCAGGGCCCTGCTGGCTCGGGCTCACCAAGCTGTCCCCCAGGACCCCCAGGCCCTTCTCCGCAGGGCTGCTCCCCAGCCAGGCAGTCCCAGTCTGTTTCCTGTTGGGTGTTAGTCTGTCCCAGACACAGGTCAGGGCATTTGTCCCGGCTGAATTTCACGAGTTTCTTGTCAGCTCATTTTTCCTGTCTAAGTCCTTCTGAATGGCAGCCCTGCCCTTGAGCGTATCAGCTGCATGCACCCCCATTCCCCTCCATTTCAGGTCATTGCAAACTTGATGAGGGTAAATCTGTCTCCTTCTCCAGACCCAGGACAGGCCCCTGAGCAACTCCACTTGTAACCATTTACAAACATTTGTGTGTAACTTTTTTCCATCCGTACTTTATTAAAAGCTGAAATTGTTGCAAGTGTTGTACTAGAAAAAAATTTAACAGTAAATCTGTCCAAACATGACGTTTCCAGCAAACTTTTTGCAAGATGGTCTAAAGAAAATAAAATTGGGCTGCCAAGATATTTTGTAAGGCAGCATGAATTGATGGAGTAATTTTTCACATTATTTTAGCTTTTTCCTATCTAACAAATGTATGGGGCTGGTAAGAAGTGACTTAGACTTCAGTTATGGTTTAGCTCCAAAGTACCTCCAGAAACAAATGTAGAGGAGTCCAGCATGCCCAAAACTGAATTGGAGACCTATACAATGAAAAGGATAACTTGTGTGCATGGCAGGACACTGTTCAGGGAGCTAAAATTCACTCTGGTCTAATTTTATTTTTGCTTATCTTTGAGCCCAACTCTCTGATGCTCATGTGGCCCTGACCTCAGAGTTTGTTAGCAGGGTATTTCATTGGAAAAAGTAAAATGAAACATTCTTTCAAGGTAGGATTTCTTTTCACTACAAAGACACACACACACAAAGAGGCAAAATGCCAAAAATGTAATATTTAAAGCACAAAAGATGCAGAGCCAGAAATTCCCTGGCTTCGTTAGAGGTGTGAATTTTGGTATGTAGTTTTTACTCTGAGTTTTGGCTCTGTTCTCACTCAGTTGTCGTCTTTATTCATAAGCTCAGAAATTCTGCCGAGTGTGTCAACCTCCTCTTTTGCTGCTGTAGCTGAATGCGCTTTCTTCTGTTTTAGGAATATTCCTGCAGATCTTCTCTCTGACAATAAGTTCTTGTTCATTTGTTGGCTTGATTTAGCGGAAAGGATGGGACAGGTAAGCTTGCGAAGAAAAGAATCCTTCCTCTTAACTCCGCTACTGTTTTGCATTTGCCATCTTACCCGCATGATTAACAGGTTAGCTGATATGATAGTATTTCCTTTTTTAATAGCTTCAGGCAGAATTTTGTGATTGTGTCCTACTATTCCCACTTGAGTGTCTGTCAGCTTCAGTGCAGCTCTCTGGGCTTGTATACCATGGGATGAAGTGCCGTGTTAGAGATACCTGGCTACCCTGAATGACTTGGTCTGTACGCATAACACAACTCAGCTCCGAGCAGACACTAGCTTCAGAAATGGAGGCAGCAGAGCTGCATCAGCCCAGCACTAAGCCCAGGCTAATTAGCCCCCCTGAGAAGCTCACCGCATTACCTAATGCTTTTCAGCGTCTTAGGTCACACCTTGTTTTTCCTCCTCTAAATGTGCGGTATGGCTGCTTGATGTCTGAGCAGCACTCTTGAGCATCGCTCCGGTGTGTCCCCATTAATTGGGGAACATCTTCCTGACCTTTGTTATAAAGATTCGCATTCTTAAAACCCCTTTGCTTTTGGCACCTGGCTTGTTATTGGAGTCAGTGTACTTAGGTAGCAGGAGACACACTGAAGCCATTGTCAAAAGCATAACAAGAACAGCTCTGTTATCTGTAGATCTGAATGGGAGAAGTATGACACCTTTTACAGAGAGAGCTACTACACATAGAGTAGCAAAACTACCTTTCCCAAAGAGACTTGATGCAATATCACATAGCAATGACACAGGATTTATCTGAAGATGTCATCACCACTAGTTTTTCAGCTTGCACACTCTGTCTACAAGCATAATAATGATGGCTGTGCCCAGCAAACTTTTAAAAGCCAGCTGCAAGGATGACTGATATTGCTGCCTTTGTTTTAGTGCTTTGAAGACTGTCATTGAATTCTTTTGCGTCAGCTGCTTTCTTCTGATAAAAGAGCTGTGGGCAGAATTAATTTGGGGGTAAGCAGATGAGAGGAAAGAGGACCAGTGATGGTGATATCCACCAGGGCACAGGTAGCTCAAGGTCGCAGCATTCAGACAGGGCCCAAGATGCCTGCTCTGCTCTGAACCCGACTGGCCCGTCTCCCACCAGCCCTGTGAGCCGATGAACGGCGAGCCTACGGTATCCAAGTTGCTGTCAGTGCTGTTCCGGTGGTTCTTCCATGTGGACTTAATATTTTACTGTAGTAAGATATTAAGTGAAGAGCCTTAGCCAATGTCAATAATATCTGGTTAATGCGTATTTTTGCAGTTGTAGAGCAAAATGCAGTAATATACAATTAAGCCGTTTTTATTGTTTACCTAAGAAAGCTCAGCTTAGGGGCAAAATCTCTTCTTTTTTAAATCTGTTCCCAAGTTTATCCATCTTTCCAGATGAAGCACGTGAGGTGCCAAAAGGCCTTGTGACTTTCTGAAGTCAAAGACTTGACTGGGGTAAACTTACATTGTCCGTTTAAAATTAATGGAGCTAATGTGATTCTTGCTAGCTCAGGATCTAGCCCCAAGACTCCGTGGAGGATTTTATTCACATTAGAAACACCAGGTGTGTTACTGTTGTACCTCCAAGTTGCTTGTAAATAGGCTGCAGATGTTAAAACATGCATGATTTGCAGTGTCTGAGCGTGAGGTCCAGACATTATCCACTGTGTCTTCAAAAGTAGGATAGGAGGAGGACAAAACTGAAGTGTCCACTGTGCTTACGGAAAAAGAAAATATTACTGTGGAGAGGACTCAGGGAAAAGTGTGGAAGGGAGAACATAGGAACGGCATAGAAATTTTGTGTCCATTGATGTGAGAGGGACTTACCTTTGAAACAAGGCGTTTAGCTCGCTTATATAGCACAATGTTACAGTGGCAGAAGCAGCCATCCTCCAGTTTTAACTGATCGTCTCTTCTTAAAAAATATTTAGGGTGAACAGACACACTACTTACTTAAATACTGCATAAGATATTATTTATCAAAAAGAAATAGGTGCCATTTGGCACCTGCTGTAATTGCTATGATGGAAATAGCAATAAATAACTATCAGAAGAAAGGGTGCCACAATTTTAAAAAGCTTACAGCTATTTTATGTATTTCTAATGGCCAATGAATAAATGATGCGACATACATTTTACATATCCGTGAAGTAATGAATTTGAGATTAAATCATACATAATGATTTTCAGGTGCTAGACACATTTAATATACTGAGGAAAAAATTGCTTTTGATGTGAAGTATGAATATAATTACAAGTATGTTGGATAGTTCCTGGGAGTACCTTCTATACTTGAAGAAAATTATTTGGCTCCAGCAGTGGACCCACCATAATACATGAAGAGCAGGCCTATAGCCCTCATCCCAGATGTTTAGTTCATGTTCTAGATGTCCAGTCGTTAAAAACAAGTGCTAAGTATTCTTGATTTTACCTGATCCTGCCACTGCTTGCTACTATAGTCTTCAACATGAGCCATTACAAGGCACACATGAACACAGCTGAACATGTTCCTAAATGAGTGGTGAATAATTTGAAAAACAATAATAATAATAATGAACAGATTACATGACCTTCTTCCTGCAAAAAAAACCCACCCTCTGTTCATCAGTTACAACTATTGTTCAAATAGTAATAAAAAAATTTATTTTTTCTTCCAAACAAAATTATGTCTGATTTTTTTTACTCACTGGAAGGAAATGAGATTATCTTTAAATCATGGAATGTCTTAGTCATTTTTTAACTCTTAAGGAGAAACTCTGCCAGGCAGATGAATCTTCCATCAAATAATTTCAGATGTGATTTTTTTCTTAATGTAATAAGACACTATGCATTTTGTCCTCAGTTCTCTGGAAGGGATCTCAAAGAAGCAATTAATATCAAACTGAATGACTGACCAACCATCTGCCAATTCCAGCACATTCAATACAACTGATGCTTTATTCAAATACAGAGTCAGAGTACAGACTCTGCCACCAGAAGAATTGATTTAGCTCAGATGGGAAGGCAAGAATGATATGTAATTATAGCTACAGTGAAACCTGCTCATATAAGACTTTGATACAGTAAAAGTCTTTTTCTGCTACAGTAAAGGAGAAGAGATAACAGGAAACTTTCAGTATATTGCAACGTGTAAGATTCAAGGCAAGTCATACCGAATCTTTACTGGTCAAGAAGTTGTCTGGGGAAGGGGAGGCGCTGCCTCATTACAGGAGGTTTTGCTGTTTAAAGTCAGATATTCAGAGGTGCTAAAAGGATTAAACACTCAAATCTGATTTATTTTGGTGGACTTGGGCAACATAATCCTCAGGCAACATTTAACTCTCATGTTTTGACATCACAGAAGGCAGCTGCAGGGGCAGGAAGCTATCCAACAAAGGGAGAGGAAATCCTGGGTTGTTTGGTTCAATAGAATATAAATGAAGAAGACATTATAATGAATAAGGAATCAAAGCTTGCAGAAGACATTTTATGTCAGTTTCTGACCGCTGATTTGGTGACAGCCTATAAATCCACTACAAAGTCAGCTAGAAAAGTCATGTGAAGTTTTCTACAATCTTGGGAGATCCTATAAGTCTGCACAATTTTTCCTCAATTGATTTCCTTAGCTGCAGGGGGATGAGTTAGAATCCTGTCTGAAAGCAAGGGCGTAAAATCCTCACATGGGTTACCATTTCTGCATTTACACAGAAAGTGTCCTCAAGTCACTATGCAGGATGAGTAGCGAAGTTAGAGGAAACAGGATTTCTCAAAGTAGGCCTTCATGGCTGGTTGTAGAGATTCTAGTTTTGATAGGAAAAAAAAATCGTAATAGTGATCAAAAGTAAAAAGGATAGTTCAGAGAATACCTACCTTTTCTTTTTTTTTTCTGTTAAAATAATGCTACTCTGCTACGTGACATGGACAGAAATCAGGAAGGGTCATATCAACCAAGCTTATCTACACAGCACGGCGTTCTGGCAACAGGCACAAAGCACTCAAACTTTCACAGAAGTGAAAGTGCTAGTTTATTTATTCTTGAGACTGTTAGAACCTCTGCTTTGATATTACACAGAGCCAGTCATTCAGAAGAAGTTCATTTTGAGTCACCAACAGCTCTAGGATATGAGTAAGTTGCAGTTCAGGATTTTTATGAGTAGAGTTTGAAGAGAGAACTTGCTTTTTGACCCAAATGCTTGGGCCTTAGGATTAGCTTAGTATCTTCACTGTTCACCTGTTGATTCATATATGAAGCACCTACAGAAAACACACTGTCTGCACACTTCAGATGCCATAGATAGTCAGTGCTTCCTCCTGAACAATGCTTCTGAAGTCAGCTGTTCAAACAGTGCATGCTTTGCTTTTAATACAAATTGAAACTAATTAGCAGCATGTGAAAATGATTGCTAGCACTTAAGTCACTGTTCATATAGCCAGGCACATTGCAAAGTTGGGATAGCAGGTTTTCTGTGGTCATCTATGGGAGACTTATGTATTCATTTTTAATTGCATAGTAGTGCTTAAACCAGACTTTTGCCTGTTATACTTTGCATTTCACAGGTCAGTGAGGATTTATTTTTTTGTTTAAAATAAGGAAAATGAATTGACATTAATTTTTAATCTCATTGCTTTAATTTGGTGTGGAGGAAGGAAACTTTCTGGGACTGAACATTAACGGCTTCTATGTAATCTGACACTCTTGCTGTATCTGCCATCTCTTTTTAAATACTGCTGCTGACATTTGTCAACATAGTGAGCCCAGGGAAGTGAAACTTAGTGAACTCAAAATAATTCAGATTCCTTAGCAATAATTATGCCTGCTGCTATTTTCTGCCACTATTGGGGAAAAGGGTAGAAGACCTCTAGAGTGGAGTCTAGCTTGTCCACAGCCATACTTGCTTCTTGTTCAAGGTTCTTGCTCCATCCAGCTGCACCTCCAAACCAGTCTGCAGATAATGGCACCGTGGGAAAGTCGGTTGGAGGTCTTGATATTACACTGTACTTACCCTGTGTACAGCTACTGCAAAGAGAAGCTCTGTTTTGCCTTTCTCAGCACCTTCCAGAGGCAGCTGCAGCCCCCGTGTTTAACTACCTTGGTATATTGGCAGAATGATAGCTTTGATGACTGTTTACAGGTGGTAAGGTGATTCTGTATATATGGCCATTTTCCCTCTATTTCTGGGTAGCGTTTCCTCCTTCCTGTTGTTGAGCATGTCTGCTCAACAACATACAGCATCAGAGGAGCAGGTTTTAGCCCAGTTTGCTGGTGCTTTAGGCTGCCTTGCACAGCTCTGTTGCAATATTGAGACCTGCCTTGACTGAAGGATAGCCCCTGTCCAAAACGATCCACAGCACTTTCACCCTGTCACCCCAGAAGGTGCTATCACAGGAGGACTTGCTATCTTGCAGGGAAACGAGCACAGGCAAATCTTTAGGCTACTTTCACTTATACTAAGAATTGAGTCAAAATGCAAACAGGATAGATCTCTCTGCACCAATTTCTTTCCAGCAGCAAAGAGCTCTATGCAGACTTAATGATTTGGCTGCCTGCAGAGATACGTAATATATGCAGCTATCTCCCAATAGATTTCTGCTTTACAAGATACCTTTTTCTTTTAATTCTTTCCATTGTTATGCCACCTAACATGAAAGTAGAAAGGGCAAGAGTCATTTTTTAAGTCATTTCTTATTGCAGATGTGAAACTCTTAGTGGCCCTTGTAAGTTAGTACACATCTAAATGCATGATCAGACCATCAGGCCCTGAGTATCCCAGGAACAGCTGGTGTATTGGCTGCTAAAGGCTAATCTTCATTTAAGATACTCTGGTTGCAACTGAATATAGTGAAAAAGTATGACTCTCAAACCCTCTGCTGCTCAAAATGTTCTGTTT
>NW_009230525.1:13024-17311 GCF_000690835.1 Fulmarus glacialis
TTACACTATTCAAGATTGGGAAGATTAAAAGATGAATGAGATCTCAAAATTGAAAGGCAACATGTAGCTTTATGAAAATTAAATTTTTATTTCTTCCTGATAGCACTAAAGTTAAAAGTTATTAACCTTATATTTCTAATTCCCTTCTCTGAATTTCCAAATCTGTGTTATTTCTTATGAATCTTTGTTTAATAAAACATGAAAATCCTGTAGCTTCTCCAGCTACAGTGATGCTTAGTCATTTCTGTTGTCTCACACTAAAATAATAAAAAATAGAAACCATTTTTAGAAGATGAATAACTAAATATTTCTGGTAATCCAGCAAAACAAATTGCACTATGTATTTCTTAACAGCTGTGAGTTATCAGATCCAAATTTTAACTTTAAAAAAAATCACAATTTATTTAAACAATTTGATATTTAACAATAGTATTTATTTTATACTTAACAATTGTATTTAAGTAACACTCTGACTACTACTTCCTTTTACGGACTTTTCCTCAGGATGCAGTCTTATATTCCCATGCTTATAGGGTAGGTCTTCAAGTCTTTAAGTGTTCTTGATGTTTCTTAATCCCTTTTTAGCCCTTCTACTTTGCTTTCTTTCTCTAATTTTTTAACTAAATGTTTTAAATGAAACTTTTAAATATTTTTGACTCTTCTGCAGGTTTTTAATTAAAAGTATTTGCCAAACTTTGTGACTAGTAGAATACTTTCAGTTGCCTTATTGTTATTTTTCTTTGATAAATTCATTATTCACAAAAAAGATTTTCCAAGTTCTTCACAAAGACTACTTTGTAGATAATATTACAAAAATGCAGAGAATGGTTTGATTGAACTTGGTGATCCTGAGTGTTCATTAACAAGGGAACATAAAGACCAGAGTTGTTTCAATGGGCTATATGTAAAATGGATCTCTAGGTTCAGTGAGAAAACAATAGCAATATTATTTCATGTCAAAAGGAAATACCATTGTAGGAAATGAGAAGTCATGCAGACAAATGATAAGTCAATGCAGGAATTCTTCCCTTTAATGGAATGATGAGGCTGAATACCCTTTGAATTTTTTTTAATGTTGTGGTTACTGTTTCACAGTCAATACCACAGAAAAGACTGTACAGACTGTATCTGTATATAGTTTGGAAATGCAAGCATTCACCACTTTGCAGGCTTGAAAACATGAAAAAAAAATTTCATGTATCTCCTCAAGGAGTGGGTTTTCCCCTGGTTACATACAGGGTTATCATGGCAATTTGAATAACAAAATTAATCTTAAGGTGATTAACAAATGTTTGCTGGTTCATGATATGCAGATTGATTGTAAATTAAAAAAAAAAAAGAAAATAAAAACCATGGTTGTAATTTCCAGTGGAGTACAGTTGTGTGTTCAGTTTCTTCTGTATTTAGGTCAATAGCATCTGATGAATGGAGAGAACAAAAAAGGCAAATGATTGCCCTTCAGTCTCACCTCAGAGCCCCTAGCCAGTGTCTGAACCATAGTCTGCTACTCTTCTAACATTTACAGGACTTCATATTATATTTGGCATTATAATAGCTTAGCTTGGATAGTCATTTTCAGAAGTTTATTGTAGCACTTGTGAAAAGATCATCTCTGTACAGTGAAGTCTTCTCTTAATTGGTCCACAGAAAATTTGCAGCAGCTGGTGTAAGGTCTCTGCACGTCAGATCCGCCACCCTACAGAACTGCGTGGGTGAGCAGGAGGAAGAATCTTACTTCTTTGCCTGTAGCATCGCTGGGATTAAAGGTATTGATAGTCACTGTTGTGTAAAAATCTTCAGTGTGCATAAAAGGAGAGCAAAGCACTAAAGCAAAAGGTACCAGAAATGGCATATGCCTTAAGAAACTGCTTTTTAAGTAAAAGCAGTTTGGCTTCAGTGTGAACGGTAGTAAATTACAGAGTAAGACCCCTACAAGAATGTTGTAGTTAGCAGAAAGGTATTTATACACGGATTTTTAAAGCCCAGGGAATTCAGAGTTAAGATTAAATTCACAAGCCATTGAACACTTGAAAGCTTGAAAATTCGTAGTTAAGGTCCACAAACTCACTTGGCCTGCTCCCATGGATGATAGCAGCCTTGCCAAATTCTTTATCTACGCTGTAGTAAATGGTATTTTTTGATCAAGCATTTTTAAAATACTTCAACAAGTCAGCAAATTTGAAAAAGCCTTTGCACTTGTACTTCCACAGAAAATCCAGGAAGGGATCAAAGTGTGTGTGTTGTTTGTATTTCTGGCTGGCTCTTCTCTGTCCCTGAGCTGCTGGTGAGCTAAAATTAGAATGTCAGGATGGGTTGCCGGGAACTAATCACTAGTAAACTCTGGTTCTGTGCATTTAGCTCTGACTGATATATCCATTGAATCACGATGTATCTGTCTTTTTTTGTCATGTTTTTGCTGTGAGATGGCAAAAACTGAGGAAGGAATGTGGGGTTTCTGTTTTGTCTCATAAGTGCTGAAAAACTGCCTGTCTTTGAATTCCTGGAAGGCACAGAATATTGTAATAATTATAAAATTTTCTCTTCTGCATAACCACGAGCTTAGGGGAAATTATATGTTAGCCCTTGCTTTGAAACTTGACTTGGGGGGTGTGGGGGAGTAGGGGGGCAAATTTTAGAATGAGGGCAAAATTACTGGTAATCATGAAAATTGTAGATGAGGTATTATTAATGTATGGTCTTCAGGAGTATATAGGCATGAGGAATCTATTATGTGTATTGAAAACACAACTATTGTCACTGCATAAATAATTTATGCAGTTTAGTGGTGAACTTTTCATTTCTAATACCTGTGTGTTGTTTGAGAGTTACTAAGCCTGTATCTCTCATACAAATCCCAAAGTAACAGAGCACTGCAGAGTTCAGAGCAGAGCTTCCAGAAGCTTAAACAATGTCAAACTTCACTGATGCTCTTTCCAGTCATGTGGATCCTGCTAGCTTTGCTTCTGGATACAAGTCAAATATAGCTGCCTGTAGAAGTAATGCAGAAATACATTACCAGTGTTTGTTTTTAATTCTCCTTGTGACCTGGACAGCTTATGAACAAATTTGGAAGCTTAATTAAAATAATGCATTGAAAGCTGTCGCTAGATTTGAACACAGAGTGAAGAGGTAGTGACTCTTTTCTGATTTAAAAACAAAGCAAGTTGGGAATCAGTGTGAAATATAAAATCCTCTCTTTATTTGATGGTTCCCAGGGATTAAAATGAGCACATAGTGGAAATCTTTGGAGAAGTCTCAGTTTTCCACTCCTCCTTCTTGCATATTGCGAACACTATTATAGGAGAATTGCAGGTAATATTGGCTCTAGGAAACAAATGGCTGAGGGTTTTCCAAGCTAGCAGCAGAGTATCCCTTACACTGCTGCTGGCTGGTGAAGAAGACCTAAGTGTTTTTAATAGCTTGCAGAGATAGCACTGATTTAGAATCAGTACAGAGTATGCCATTCCCTGCTTATCTACAACATGCATCTGTTTTAAGATTACGGTACTTTCTATAGAGCTGCAAAAATGTGTTGACATGTTGCAAGTTAAAGGGAGATAGAGCTCACAGTGTGCTCACACAGGATACTGCTCCCACCAAAGCTAAAAACAAAGCTTACTGTGACTTCATATATGTGAAGGATTCAGTCCCAGCTTCCGAAACAAGTATTGTTAAAAGACAAGGGAGAGAATATAAGGGCTGTATAATAGCCAAGCCCTGAATCAAGTCACCAAGGACAAAGAGTCAACCTCTGACCCTGGCCAGCCAGCCAACTGTTTGCCTGGAGGTAAGCAGTCCTTTCCTGGATGAAAACCAACAGAGCCTTCTCGCATGCCACCCGTTTTGAGGAAAAGGAAACGTGGAGGTCAGTGTTCAACTGTGTAGCCTCCATAGTGAAGTGAAAGCAGGCACATCATAACGCAGTTTCTTTGGCTGTGAGAGAACGTACACAAACTAAGATGACCCACAACCACCAACTTCTTGAGATTGTCTCTCAGATGTGTCTATGTATTCATACTTTTTTCTGAAACAAGGATTTCTCATTTAATGTCATCAAGATAATATCTGCAGAAATATGCATAGGCACAATTTACTATATGCTGAGGAAGAAAATGTTCATTTTGTACTCTGTAATATCCAGGATGAACAATCATCTTCTACTGCAGTTATAAATACCAGTTAAGGTTTTCCGCTGTATGATACTAGCTAGGACCTCCCATGCTTACCTTTCTACTGACATATTGCAATGCAATTTGTGTTTCTCTTGTGATAGAATCATAGAATCAT
>NW_009230526.1:0-757 GCF_000690835.1 Fulmarus glacialis
GTGAACGACAACGGGCCCATGCCAGAGCCCCGGATCTTCGACGTCTGCAGCCGGCAGCCCGAGGAGCAGACGCTGAACATCGTCGACAAGGACCTGCCCCCCAACACCTACCCCTTCCAGGCAGCGCTGGAGCACGGCTCCGCTGCCAATTGGAGCGTCAGGGTGACTGGACAAGGTAGGTGCCGCGTGGTCTGGTCCAGCCACCCACCTTTGGCACGGGGCAGTGGGGGACGCCGAGCAAGGGCCAGATCCCAGGCCCCCTCGGCTCTCTGCGCTCCCCTGAGTGCAGCCAGTGCCGGCCCCCGCGATGGACACCGAGCTGGGGAACTGCTGCGTGGCGAAGTCCCACACTGGTGCCGAGGGTGTCCCCAAACCGGGGAATGGGGACTTGTCTCTGAACCCAACCCCTCTCTCTGCTGCGCAAGACCTGCTGGTGCTGAGCCTGTTGAAGGAGCTGGAGCCCGGGGAGTACACCATCTTCCTGAAGCTGACGGACGGGCAGGGCAAGGCGCAGGTGACGCCGGTCAAAGCCCAGGTGTGCGACTGTGAAGGGCCGGCTAAAAACTGTGAGCGGCGAGCGTTCATCGCCAGCGGCCTGGGCGTCCCCGCCATCCTGGGCATCCTGGGGGGCATCCTGGCACTGCTGAGTGAGTACCACGGGACGGGGATGGGACAGGGACGTGGCCACCCTCGCGCCGCCACCCTGACGCCGGTGTCCTCTGCTCGCCGTCCCGCCGCCGCTGCTCGTGCCCTTCGC
>NW_009230526.1:1276-1476 GCF_000690835.1 Fulmarus glacialis
CGGGGGGGGTGAAGCCCCCACCCATGCAGGCACCGTTGGGGCACCCCCCAGCTGGTGGTGTCCCCAACCTAGAGGGGACGAGTGCTGACCCCTCTGCCCCCCCAGAACCTGAAGGCGGCCGACACGGACCCCACGGCCCCCCCCTACGATTCCCTGCTTGTGTTCGACTACGAGGGCAGCGGCTCGGCGGTCACGCACGC
>NW_009230526.1:1684-3309 GCF_000690835.1 Fulmarus glacialis
GCTGAACCCCCCTGCAACACCCCCTCAACCTGGTGTCCCCCTCGTTCAGTGCAGGGGAAGCTCAGGGTCACCGGGGCTGGGGGAATTTTTTGGGAGCCTGTGTGTTTCCTGGCTCCCCTCGGCTCCCCGCAGGGCATGGAGCCATTCGGTCTGTTCCCCGTCCCGGAGCCGGACGCGCCAGGATCAGCTCCTCTCCCCTAGTGGGGCCAGGCCCCCGCCACCTCCCTCCCTCTGTCGTGGGGGAAAAGGGTTCCTCTGGCACTCTCCAAAATACCTCGTGCTCCCAGCCCCAACACAACTGCTGACCTGCCGCCACGCTCGGCTTGCAAACCCAGCACCAGAGAAGTGGGGCGGCTGCAGCACCACTGTCGGAGCGGGGCGAAGTGATCAATAAACGCAGACCAAAGATGTGCTGTCATGCACTATACATGAGGGAATTATATTTGATAGAGTACTTGCAGGCAGATTTCTATTTTTCTGTATCCCAGATTATGATTATGATTTCCTTCTGTGTCGTACCAGGTGTAATTATTGTGCAGTCAATGAAAGGCGCTTTCGGAAATCAAACAGCTTTACTGAAATTCTGAACTCTGTTGTTTAGCTGTTCGTATTTTTTATCATGGGAAAGGGTCTCATGTGGGCTGGGAAGCCAGCAATGGTCTAGTGTCAATTGATTGTATGGTTTTTATATAAAATTGAAATAATAAATTGTTTTAAGAAAACCAAAAGCCCTTTTCTCTGTGTGTGGCTCTGCTGGTTTCACTGCCTCTGTCCGTGCTCAGAGGCTGGCCTGCCCCGCAGAGAGCCATTCCTTGGCACAGCCACAGCTGCTGCTGCCTCCAAAGGGCAGACGGCAAATGCCTGGCTCTGTGTAATAGGGACGGATCTGTACCAGAGCACGTGTTTTCTCATCACCAGGGGCCGTCAGGATGCAGGGCTGGCAGCTAACAGCAGGTCATGGCTTTGCCTTGCATCGAGTCTGCCTGGATGGGCCCTAGGGAAAGGAGGAGCAGGACATGGCATGAAAACTGGGCTTGTGCTTTACCATGGTGGCTGCACGTGCACAGTGCCTGGCCCAACACCCCACCCCACGCAGCAGAGGCGAGGCTGTTAGCCAGCGCAAGAGATCACTGATGTTTGTCCAACCCTTTAATTGCTGTGACCTCCCTTCAGAGGCCCTGCCCGGTAAGGAAACACAAAAGAATAACATGCCCCACGGTGCTTGCAGGCTTTCAAACACGTAGCAGCCTAGGAGGCTGGCAAAGGATTTGCAGTCCTCATGCCTTGTTACAGTCCTGGGCAGGCAAGATGCTAATTTATGTGCTTTGTAACACACACATCAGCCGTTTATTCCAAAGGTAGGTCTGGCCACTGACCCTGCTTCCACATGCCTATTACAATACAGAGATGCATTTGAGCTCTCCCTTCTTGAACAGAATTGTGGGTTTGTCTCTGGAAGCTGCTAAATTTGCTGGATGCAGCCAGAGCCTGCTGTTGGCACAGGGGTGAGCCTTGGTATAGGAGCTCTCCTGAAATACCTGACCTGCCAGAGGGGTTGGTGCTGTTGATACCTGTGGGCACCAGAGCTGGAGAAGGGGGCCAGAGGCCTATGCCACCGGCCTCCC
>NW_009230527.1:0-14950 GCF_000690835.1 Fulmarus glacialis
GTGATGCAACCGCTCACCACCGGCCAACCGACACCCAGCCAGTCCCAGAGCAGCAATCGCTGCTCTGTGGCCAACTCCCCCCAGTTTGTATACTGAGCATGACATCATATGGTATGGAATATCCCTTTTGCCAGTTTGGATCAGCTGTCTTGGCTGTGCCCCCTCCCAGCTTCTTGTGCACCTGGCAGAGCATGAGAACTTGAAAAGTCCTTGACTTAGTGTAAGCACTACTTAGCAACATTATTATCAACATTATTCTCATACTATTATTATCAACATTATTATCAGTGTATTATCAACATTATTCTCATACTAAATCCAAAACACAGCACTGTACCAGGTACTAGGAAGAAAATTAACTCTACCCCAGCCGAAACCACTTGTGAAGTACTTTGTCACTGTTGTAAAAGATGTTTTCTTCTAACAATTTGTCATTGTGCATTTAAACAGTTGGAGTTTGGAGCAGGAGACCTTCAGGGACCTCTCTTTGGTCTGAAGATATTCCGTAATCTTACACCAAGATGGTAAATATTAGAAAAATGGTCTAATGGTTAATATTCCACACTAAGGAACTAAATGGCTTGAATTCTCTTCCATGTTAATTTGGGTTTTTCTATCCTACAAAATAAGATATTTCTTCTTTAGACTTAAGGTCGTGCGTTAGTACTGATCAAAATGCTTGTATTCTTTTGGTCTGTGGGTGTCTCCCACATACTTCATTTTCATACTTCCATTTTAAGGAAGGTCTCTATTCCACATCCCTAGATTTGTATTTGATCTTGTCATGAATTTGTGATACTTGAGGCATGATCTCACGATCAGAGCAACAGAAGTTTGCTCTGGCAGCAGAACAAAAAATTGGGGAGCTCTTCTGGGGCTTCCATGCGTGAGATAGAGTTTCTGATAGTGAAAGAGGAGATAATATGTCATATTTTAGGGAAATAATGCCAAATTTGCCACTAGTGTGGTGTCTGTTTACAAATGAATAGAGGTCTCAAGTTGCAAAGGAGAGTACAAGGTAAGGGTTGTGATTGAACACATATGTTAGAGCATTGTAGGTGCCAGTGTAGACTTCCTTCTTTTTATATTTTCTAATTTAGTAAATATGCCATTCCTCAGAGCTTATACAGGGATCTTGTTCCCTGTAGAGTCCTTTAATGCTGTTTTTTGGAGCTGATGCTTGAGGATTATTAAATAGCAGGGCTGCTATCTTCTAGCAGCCAAGTGTGCTGCCTCTACAGAAGACCAGGACTTTATCTGCCTAGGGCAAAGGCTGAAGGGTAGCCTGCTGCGTTGGCTGCAGTGTTGTGGCACAGACCAATAAACTAGGGCATGACCCTGTTCTTCTGGCCGCTGCTGTGGTCAGTACAGTCTAAATTAGTTTTGAGTTTTTCCTGAAACCCTCAAGCGTCATGCTCTTTGCAGGATAGTCTCTGCATATTCAGCAAGGCTCCTGGGAAGGAAGGAATTTGAGGCCATCTGGGAGCCTGTGTGTTACCACTGATGAGGCTTTCCTTATTTCTCCTAGTTTCATCACTACAAACTGTGCCCTGCAGTTTTCATCCCGTGGGATCCGCCCAGGCCTCACCACAGTCCTAGCCCGCAACCTCGACAAGAACACGATGGGCTACTTACAGTGGCGGTGGGGCATCCAGTCAGCCATGAACACTAGTATTGTCCGTGATACAAAAACCAGCCATTTCACTGTGGCGTTACAGGTGAGAGGCCTGTTGCTGTATGCAGGGGACAGTGATGCCAACCCATGGGAGAGAAGTGCCTCAGCTTTTCCATTCCACCAGTATTTTGGCTTGGGACTAGAGGATAACAGAGCAGTTGGTACCGTCTCGTACGAACCTGTAATGTAGGTAACCAGCTGCATTTGGCAGAGCACGACACTTTGCACCCAACATTGTCATATCTAATGTGGATCAGCTCAGATTAGGGTCAGGATGCACAACACAGACTGCAGAGATTGCAGGCTGTGATGAGTAAGTGGCAAGCATTGCTATGTTTTCTGTGCCACTTAAAGGATAAGAAAGGAAATTTGGGGGAACGTTCAGTGGTGGCCAGGGGTACGTTTTCATACATTTGTGCCTCTTTTATTTCAGCTGGGAATCCCCCATTCTTTCATGATGGTCAGTTATCAGCATAAGTTTCAGGATGAGGATCAAACACGAGTGAAAGGTTCTCTCAAGTAAGTGTGCAAGAGAAAATTCATATTGCTCACAGCCTAAAGAATCTGTCCTCTCCTGCTGTTGTAGGCCTCCGGGTTCCATGGAAATCAAATGCTTCTGTGGTCTTTGGGAATCTGCTTTTCATTAATTTAATCTGGCAAATGCTGAAGTGAATATCTCGAAGGCTTAGCTTTGTGTACCTCTTTGGATAAGTGGAACTTAAAATACTTGTGTGTGATATCTCTATATCATCACCAATAAGAAAGCCAGAAGTTTGGGTAGTCTGTTTACTACTTTACAAGCTGAAAAGGCTAATCTCACCTTGTAGATACACAGTGAATCTTCCAATAGCCAACATCTGCTGCACACGGTTATATTTCCGTGTTTTACTTGGTGGGGAATTACAGGATTCAGTAAAGAGAAATTCAAGAGTTTTCCCTGTCTGACCTGTTTTTGGTTCTGTCATTCTAGGGCAGGTTTCTTTGGGACCATAGTGGAGTATGGAGCAGAGAGGAAGATCTCCAGGCACAGCATTTTAGGAGCCACCATCAGTGTTGGTGTTCCCCAAGGAGTGTCTTTGAAAATCAAGTCAGTTCAAGATTACAACTCTAGATTGCAGAGGCTGACCGTAATCTGCATTATTCTATTTCCAATATTCAGGTGGGAAGGTCCCAATCTTAGGTCAATACAGGTATATTGATATATCACTATGAAAGATTGCAGCTGCCCTCACCTCTAATACAAGTGGTGCCCGTTGGAAGCAATGTGTGCCTTCTGCCAGTGTTACTCTGAGCCTGAGCCACCTCTTTTAGGACTAGTGTGGGTGTGCATCAAAATATTCTGAAAATACAGCTTAAAGTAAGGTTTGGAGCATTATGGTAAGTGGATGGAAGATTTCTGAATATATTATTAGTAGAAATGGATTTAATTGCATTCCGTTTTTATAACACTGTATGCAAGTATATACTTGAATTAGTTATCGTTCACTAATATAGGTGATGATTCTATTAATAAGATGCAGTTCACAAAGAGGGGCAGAACCCTTTAAGGGTTCATATACTGTAGTGCACTTTTAATTGGTGCCAGCAGAGGGCGTGCCAGGATGCAGAAACTGTAAAGACATGAAGTCCTCTGTCCCAAGAAAACTAATGTTTTCTAAAATAAATATTATTATAAGCCTCAGAAAAATATTAATGAACTCCTTCCTTGAAGGCACATGCCAGTGTTGTGAGCATAGACCTTCTCTATAAGCATTTTCTTTTCTTTTGATGATGATGTTGGTCCCTTTCTCTGGTGAAATTAATGACCGAATAAATTCTCCTAAGATTAAAAAATCACTTTAGAATGGCCAGGTACTATCACAAGAGATGTCTGCTACATAAAAGTCTGGCTCTGGATGGTGTCAGCTGCCTGTCTTATCATTGTCTTGTTTCGGTTTATCAGAGTTTCACCTTTTTGAGTTCGTCATTCATCTCTCCTTTGGTTCAGCATCAGCAGCATACACTGCTGCTAAGGGTACTTAATCAAGCACATTAAACTCTGTGTTTCTTCTTACCTGTCATTATGTTCTTTTTTTGTTCCAGGTTGAATAGGGCTAGCCAGACCTACTTCTTCCCTGTCCACCTAACAGATCAGCTGCTTCCCAGTGCTGTATTCTATGCCACCGTGGGACCTCTAGTTATCTACTTTGCCATGCATAGGCTAATCATCAAACCCTACCTCAGGGCACAAAAGGAGAGGTGAGCTCGCAACACTGTGTTTTAAATTCAGAGCTGGGAAGTCCCACTGAAGTGCTTCTAGGAGCCTGGTGCAAAGGCTGGGACATCCAGCTGAGGCACTGCGGTTCACTACATCACCAATACTACTGAATTCCGGAAGCCTACAAAAATATCTTGAAAGGTGGGGAAAAACCTTAAAACCGAGCTCATTTGTGTGAGGTTGTGGGTCAACTGTAATTGGGGTGGGTAAGTAGACATCTGCCACTTTGTGGCTGAATCCCATCCACTGTGTAGGCCTGATGTGATGTTAACTTCCTTATGCCAGAGAGCTGGAAAAGCAAAGGGAGAGTACAGCCAGTGACATCCTTCAGAAGAAGCAGGAGGCTGAAGCTGCGGTAAGTCTTTCCCGTAACTAATCCCGCGTAGTTAAAGGAAGCTCTTTTCAGTCTGTGTTTTTCCCTTTTGGACACAGTGTCTGACACTGCTTGTTTTTTGCTCTGCCCCTTTTGTTGTGACAGGTCCAGTTAATGCAAGAGTCTGTCCGGAGGATAATTGAAGCGGAGGAAGCCAGAATGGGTAAAGATTACAACACCATTTACTTGTTCCATAAATTTGGAGAGAGGAAGGAACAACACAAAGGCTGAGTGGTTGAGGGGGAGAAATGCAAGGTATTGTTTCTTCATTTCCATCCCTAATGAAGCACAGCGTAACTGCTGTTGCGCATGTAGTGGGGAAGTTCCATTATGATTTGGCTTCTGGTGCCTGAGCTTAGTAGGGATGCACTGAATATTTTTTTGGGACGTGCTGTGAGGTGGATCAAAAGGGTGAAGACAATAGTCTGGATTCATCTCTTCACAAGAGAAAGGTATGTGTATAAATATGTGCAAAAGTTGTAGCCTGAAGTTTAGGTTTCACTGGTCTCTAGCTTACACAGTTTGCTCCTGGATTGTAATGGAGATCAGAATTCTGACGTTTGCTAGCAATTTCCAAGAGAGTGTTCCAAAGTGCATTGGCATCCACTTGGACTGTCACATCAGTGTGGCACTGAAGTCATGTCATTCTGTCCTAGTACTGAAAATTGCTAACAAACACCCAAGTAGAACTGTTCTTCTGTCTTGAGAAGCATGGGTCCAGGCAGAGAAAATTTAAATATTGTTGAAAGCAAGAGAAAATGCCGGGATGGTCTTTTCATCAGTGTCTGCCTAGCTGTCAGTGGGAAGCCTTTCATCACATTTCATGTGAATGCAGGTTTGATTGTAGTGAACGCCTGGTACGGGAAGTTTGTTAATGACAACAGCAGGAAGAATGAGAAGGTGAAAGTAATAGATGTGACTGTGCCCCTGCAGTGCTTGGTGAAAGACTCTAAACTCATCCTTACAGAGTCATCCAAGGTACGTAGCTGTTCTGTCAAAGCCCAGACTCAAGAGCTCAATCTTGTGACTCAGAATTTCAATTGAACTGTATGCTCTCCTACCAGGGGGTTTCTCCAGTGTGCTTGAAGCTAGTGACTCTAGATCAATTTACAGAAGCCATTTACATACCAAGTGTTATGAACCTCCAGGAACTTCTCTTTCTCTGGGCATTTCCAGTGCCAAAGAAACGATGTGTTACAGACTCTGGGGCTGTACACCAGAAATTTCCCACCCCCTGATTCGCTCTTTTCTGCATTTAGAACTTGCCACTGGGGAGGCGATTCCTCAGCTTCTTGTCTCATTTCATTGGCAACAAGACTCCTTTTTTTTAATGACACCTCATTTTGGCATTAATAAATGTTTTTGAAGAGCTGTGAAAATCCATTCCCTGATGCTCAGTTTGTCCTTCTCTGGTTCAAGGCTGGGCTGCCAGGTTTCTACGACCCCTGTGTGGGTGAGGAGAAGAGTTTGAAAGTGCTTTATCAGTTCCGAGGAGTTCTGCACCAAGTGATGTCAGCTGACAATGAGGCCCTTAGGATACCAAAGCAATGTAAGTAGCAAGGACCGCCCTGCTTCTTCCTTCAGGAACCAGTAAAGGATTGCTTCAGCTCTGTGTGGTGAAGCACACAGAATTGGGCTTCTGGGGTTCAGAGCTGGGGTTACTGAAATGGACTGACCATGATATGCCTCTGGAGTATGACCTAAAACAGTTCAGCAGCACCACTGCAGCTGTTTATACCATCTAACCTTATATATCTAACTGGAGTGAGAAGCAGAGGCCTCCTACAGCTGCTGGCGTCCCTGCTGGGCAATTCACAGCACTCGATTGCCCTTTGAGGACTGAATTGAATGTATGAAGGTATGGTGGAGGCCTGAGCTAGATTTCTTCTTCATCCCCATTTATCTATCTGCCAAAACATTTTCCCTGCCAGAATAATTTTGTGAAACCGGTATCTGCTAGTGAGAAGTTTTACTGGTACCCCTGTAGGTCTGGGGAGTTGGCTAAAGGGCACAAACCTCGTGTTTACTCTAGACCAGCTCCCTGGCCCAATTTAAGAAGCATATCCAACTTACAAAGCTTCCATAAGTACATTGGAGGTGTATATGAATCGTGTTCAGTTAGCAGCCAGAAATGTTCCTGTCTCTGCCTGGTACAGTGGTAAGTTCAAACTAGACTTCTGTTCATCTGACAGCAGTGGCATGTATCCATTTATTGTTCTCATCCAACAGCTCACAGAATCGATGCAGATGGCTAATCTGGTCAGAGTGTGCGTGTCCATTACGGTACCTGGGTCAATGGAAACTACAAAACCTTCCCCCGGACGCTACACGTTTGAACAGAGACATTTTTATTTTTACTATCCATATAGCAGGTGGTGTCCTACCAGTTATGTTAGGAGACAAAATGAGAGAACCTGCTTCTACAGGTGGCTCCAAGGCAATACTTCTCTGAATTGTGGCTCAGTAACCAATAAAGCAACGTGACTCTGAATGCACAGTACTTTCTGCTGAGGTTGTGTGAGTGGGCACTGAGCAGCACCCGTCATGCAGCCATGTCTTTCCTGCTGCAGTTTGGCCACAGTCACACATATATCTTCTTGCACTGAGCAGGGAGGAAGACCTGTTGTTCTCACTTCTCCACATACTTCCTGGGGTAGGTAACATGCCTTTTTCTGCTCGTGAGTGGAAGTTAAGTTCTCTGGCCACCTCCTGGAAGGCCTCTGTGTAAATCTTTTTGTTGGAAAGAGGACAGAGATTGTTTTCCGTCTCAAATCTGTATTTGAAATGTACTTGTTAAGAACAGGTATGTTTGAAATGAAGTTCTTTGCCTTTTGTAGTAACATGGACCTCTTCAGCCAGTTGCTCATTTCAAACACTGCTATTCCAGACAAGGACACGGGGTGTAATAGTCTTATTGATTCTTCTGCCACCTAGAACCATGTACTATCAAGGTTTTCAAGAAAAGAGGAAAGCAAGCAGGGGAGAAGGACAGCAATTCATTTCATTTGATTCTGACGCTGCAACTATCTCTTCCAATCTAATTTATTTCTAGGAAAAAGAGGAACGTAGTTTATACAAGTAAACCAGACCAAAGTGAGGAGAGATGCCAAATGGGTAAAGAGCTGAAAACGTAAAATTCAGCTGCCCTTTCTAATAAAAAGCATCAGTTATGACATAAATCCATTGGCTTAATCTTGCATAGAAGCCTTGCCAGTGATTTACCAGCAAAAAGGGCAGTCCTGTTCTAGTGACACAGCAGATGGAAACGGCAGCCTTATAGTATCTACTACACAGTGCATACGTCAACACTACCAAGGCTTTTTCATAGAGAAAAGGAATAATCGTGGCTGTTTCTCAGTCACAGTTCTGCTCTTGGTGAGTCCTAGAGCAGCCTTCATTGCTTACATGTGAGAGACAGAGGGAAAAAAAACCTATCTTGGCAGTGCATTGTTGCTCTTGACAACTACCATAAATCATTTCCTGACACATACCTGGCCCCTTTTTCTGTGCAACTGTGGTTCTCTTTGCTCAAGTCATTGTAACAGGAGAATTAGATTTCCAAAAGCAGACTTATTTGAGCCAGTCTGAAAGAGATGCTCCCCGCCCTCTAAAAAAACAAGTTCATACAATTAAGGGGTGTTCACTTTGTTTTATTAAAAACAAAAAAACCCTCTTCAGTTGTAATTAGCTCCCGGTGCAGGATTTTACTTCACTTATGACCGGTGTTCTGTTGATCTGAAATTAAATGTAAAATGTGCAATAAATTATATTCAGCTGAAAAGCAGCCCATGTTCCCTTTGCATCTGTAGGACACTCTTGAAAATAAACTCCTGAAAAGCAAGGGTTGCAAGTTTTGTAAATGTAACTGCACCCTCTGTCACATCCTGCTTATTTCCCTCTTTTGATCTCTTGTATCTGTAACTAGTTGAACCGGGCAGAAATCTCCACCAGAAATTCCTTTTTCATGTTTTGTCACTGCATGAAGTGTATGGTCAAGAGTGAGAGCCAGTCTGTAGTGACTAGGATGTGGCAAAATACTCCCAGGAGGAGTACTGGGAATTGAGTTTTGCATAAGCAAGTGCAAAATGGTGACAACACATTTACTGCTAATTACAAAGAAGAATCTTGGCATAGCCCTGTAACTAGCAGAGCAATGACACTGCAGAGTGTTTTCATGAAAAAAGTTTGCACAATAAAACAATTCTCGTTTCTGACTTCCTGAGATATAGTTTCTGCTGTCATGAAAGTGTTTTCTTGCATATTGTCTACATTAAAATGTAGAGAAATAGCCATGTGATTCTAAAAACTGATTCAGTACTTCAAGATGTTCCATGGTATTGCTACACTTGAAAAATAACATTTCTGAGAGGCAGAGTGCATTGTTTCTACTCCAGCAGTTAAAACCTGTAACAGGGTGGCATCTTTGGGTGCAAACTTTAAAATGCGATAGAAACATGAGGTGACACATTCATCTCTAATTGACCCAGCAAATGTGTAAAATGAGAATATGGGAATGCATGCTAGTCTTTTCAGCCAGAGCCTTTAAACCGGAAATTCTTGAGGTGAAGATACAGGTTTAGGATTTACTTTAGGTTTTACTACAAGAGTCTTCCCTTGTCTTCCTGTGCATGCTCTCGTCTTTGACAACCATGTACCAGGGTGGCCCAGCCAGTGGAAGGCTACAAGGACCAGAGCTCCAGGCACCAGTTCTGCTGTAAAAACCATCTAAACCTCCTCCTGTGCAACTCAATCAGTACGTTCATACCTGAAGACAGCTCAGCTGCCTGGCCAGGGCTTGGAGTCAAGCAGGTGCTTTCTGCTTAATCACAGCTGTGTTCTTGTCAGAGAACTGACTTGGTTCTCCTGCCTTCCCCCTCTATGCTGTCTTCCCCTAGCACCTCCGAATTATCTTTCTCTCTAATTGCAAAGAAGTTTGTGCAAGGGATGAACCTTAACTTTGTACTTCGAACATTTGAATTTGTGACTCTTGTTAAAGTAAAATCCGTCATGATTAATCCTGACACAGGCCTTGCCCCGTTCCCTGGCTAAACATCATAAAAAGTATATAGCTTGTTTTTTCCTGTCAGATCAGCCCACCAAGGATTCAGACTCTTGCTTTTCCCTTCCTTTCAAGTACCGCAAGTGCCCTTCCATGAGGCTGCTGCAGCAGGTTGTCTGCAGTAGTTAATGCGTGAGCTCCATTTTTGCTTCTCTGCAGTGTTTGTAATTGTCAAACGTTGCTGAATTGTGTCCACACGGTGGAGTTCACTGCCTGTCCTGTCTGTCTCCTCCCTTGGAGCCGGGTATTGGGTCAGTCTCTCCTGCTGAGTACTTACTGCAGCCCACCTCCTCCTCTCTTCCTTATTTTCTATCAGTGCAATAAAGAGATTGTAAGAATAGCCCCACTTGAGAAACGGCTACTTTCAACACCATTTCTGCTCTGTGAGAAGCTGCCATTTTGCAGCTACAACTCCTCTGGGACTTCTGTTTATCACTCCATATAATACAATATTAAAAATAGAATTAAAATAGAAGCTACAAGCAAGCAGAGCTTAGCTTCTAATATGATCCAGTGCCATTTCCAAGAGTTGAGCCATCTTTTAAGTTTGCCAAAGTGTTAAGGCTGCTGCTTTGAATGCACATGGCTGAGCAGCAGCTGAGGTTGTGGCATGTACAGGAGCTGAGGGGTGGCACCAGGGCACCAGCATCCCTTTGGTGGTTTGGGGTCCTCAGGGCTGCCCTGCGGAGGGACAGGTGGGAGGGAAGGAGCTCTCCTTCAGCACAGCTCCCAGAGGGTTAAGGGATTTTGGTTTGGGTCTGGCTGAGCAGGCCAGTCTTCGCGAGGCAGGTGCAGCACAGCCCAAGGTCTGTTTCTGAGGCTGCAATGCCTCGTCCTGCAGGGACCTGGCTGCAGGCAAGTGGGACAGGCATGGAGTCACCTTGGCCAGCAGTCTCACCTGGTGTGATTTGCCCTGCCCCACACCCGGCTTCTACCCACCAAGCCTGCCTTTCAGGCGCTCTCCACAAAGGACCCCTGCTAGGGCTGCGCACTGCCAACACCGTAGGCATCCTGACCCAAGCTCTCTCGCCCCGGGCTTGCACCAGCCTTCACACCTTTCGGCAGGTCCCTGTCAGCGAGCACAGTGCAGCGTCCCGGCTGCCTTTAGCCACTCTGGGCTCCTGCAGCAGCAGGCATCGCCTGCCTCCCATCGCTCCACCCTGCCCCGTGCTTGTCGCTGCACCAGTGACGGGGCTCCACCACAATTTACCTTACTCACAGCAGAGGCTGGGCAAGGAGCAACTGCTGCAGGGAGAGGTGGGGATAACTGTCAGCACATGAAAGATATGTTTGCAACACTTCTTATCCATACCTGACTTTGTGTATCGTTTAGGGAAGAGTGCTTGAAGCGTCAAGTCTTGCTGCCGCCTGGCACAACTGCTTTACACACCAGTAAATCATAACAGCAGACTCCTGAGTTCGGAATAAAACAAAATCATTGTTCACTTGTTTCACATTTAAGAAAAAAAACGTGGTTCATTAAAACAGTTTTAATGAAAAAATAAAGTTCTGAATTAAACTATAATTATACATGGCTGAAAGTGATGAACTAAAAGAATGGAGATGTTACTTTTTTTTTTTCTCTCTGCTGATATTGTAACGTGCTGGACTTGTCAAACACCATCTATTGGGATAAATCTGAAAAGGTAACAGAACAAGAGTCAGTCTCACATTGATTAGTATCGAACCTCTGTGAAAAAGAGGCAGTTTGCTTGGCAGTTTGCCATTTCTCCCATAAAAGCTTCAGGAAGGCATTCCACAGAGGTCCAGTTGAATTGCAGACACGCTGTAAAGACAGAGATACCAATTTTCAGAGCAGGTCCAACCCTTACGCAGCTTGCGACCAGGATCTTCCAAAGCCTTTCTGTTTGCAGAGTGAAATGGCAGCATTTGAGAACTTTGGTTATTTTTCTGGCTGCAAAGAACAGTCAGGCAGCCATCGGGGGCAAGTCTTTGGCAAACTCCTTGGTGGTTCCACATAGCTTCTGGAAGGCAGCGTACCACAGTCATGGTCTTAAGGTTTTACAGAAGCTGGAGCTGGTTTTCAGAACCCAGAGTCACTTGTTGCAGCTTGGCAGAATGGGATTTTTATAAAGAAGCAGGACTGAAGAACAGTTGCACGTTGTACAGCTCCGTCATCCTGACCCAGGCCTGCAGACCTTTCACACCCCTGTGTCCCACGCAGCGGAGCCCCAGGGCACTGCAGTGCTCGACTGTCTGCCTGAAGCTTTGGCAGCCCATGTCAGACATCTGAAGGAGGGTACCTGACTGTGTACTGGAAGGACCCGTGGTCATCACCAGGATGCATCTCCTGATGAGCCAGTACTCGGATAAGGCGGTGGTCTAATGCGGTGTATCTGCAGGACTAACGTGGACACATACCTCGCTTCAGCTGCGGCACCAGCCAGTGACTCCCCTTGCCTCACCGTCTCACCAGACAGAGCACACATTGTTCATCAGCCATAACTTCAGAGAAATACCTTGAAATGTAAACCAAATTTGTGCAATACATACATCTCGCTCTGTTTGGTCATCAAGGAACAACGCCGCTATCTCAGTGGCCTTGCGTACAAGCCTCGACTCCCCATCATGTTTCTGAACAGATTTCCCTCAGGCTGCGGCCCCAGGAAGTCCCGTCGAGGGACCGCAGCATCGGCGGGGGCCTCGGCGCTCTCCTGTTGTCCCCCGCATGGGACGGATCTTCATTGCACTTCATCTTGCTAGCTGCAGAGCCTGCATTTGCTTTTATCTGTATAATTTGCAACCAATAGGTTAAAGATTCCGTTTTTTTGATTACAAATCCAGTCTCAAAAAACAAACAGTGAAAACAAAAGTCAACTCAGCTATAGTACTCGGATGGAAATGATCAAATCCCAAACCAGACCTGCCAGATTCTAAGTTTACTACGGCCCGTTTTACAGTCCACATTTGAATTCTGGGCTGAGAAAAGGGAGAGTCATCATCTTCTTAAAACAGCACCTTAGAGTTTAAATGAAGGGCCGGGAAACAGAGCAAACGGTATCCCCCCATACACACATTTGAGCCGATCATGCAAAACAAAGTCACAAAAAATCACCGTAAGAAGAGACCTTCTAGGAAGAAATCTGATGTCACTAATCCCCGGCGCTGCCTGTCCAGAAAAAGGGCCACTCTCTTCCTTTAAATGCGCTGGTCTGTTGGCACAGGAAGAAGTCCCATTTTCACTTGAACGATGCCAAAATCACAGAACTCCCCTACTGCCCGGGCCCACTGAAGGGGAGGCAGATCGCGCAGAGGTCGGTATGCATTGATGCTCACTCCTATGGAGCCTTAGAATATCTAAGATTGATATATACGGACAAATGGGCAGGTATAATATTACATTAAAATTAAAACACATGGCCATTTACTTTTCAGACTCTTCACACAGATTCCCTCCTCCTCCCTCTTTGGAGGAGGAGGAGTTTCCTAGCACAGAGGAGGTTTGCAGTTTCCTGATGGGATGAGAAAACATACGTGGCAAAGGTATTATACATTCCCCAGACATCACCCAATTCATAGTTGTAACCGGACAAAACCCCACCAAACCCAGAGAGCTTAGTCTGTCCCTTGAGCTAATCGGTATCTAGCAGCAGTTTTGACCAGTCGGCCTCTTCCAGCCCCGGCTGTCCACGACTTGGCGATTCCTCGTCCCTGTTAGCGCAGGCCAGCTAGGCAGCCCTTCAGCCTGAGCAGCAGCAGTTCGGGGGAGCTCTCCCCGGCCTCCTGGCCAGCGTCCGCAGCTCGCCCGCCTGCCCAAGCAGCGCACCAGCACGCGCCTCCCTCCCCTAGTCCAGAAAGCGCCTGCGCGAGCCCGTCCGGGAGCGGTTTGAACGGCGAATGTCAAACTTGGAGTCCCGGCACTTCTGACATATGTAGACCTCTGGGACGTTCGACTTGCGGATTTTGGCGCAGGAGAGGTGGATCCAGGTGTGGCACTCGTTACACTCGATCATCGGCCGCCCGGCGAAAGGCTTCATGCAGAAGCAAGTGACTAGGTCCCACGAGTCGTCATCTGCAAAAAGAAACAGCAAGCTGTGTTTTCAACGGTCAACACCTCTCACCTGCACCAGGAATTTACTCTCGTTTCGTGCTAAATTAACTACCTGGGTTTCAAAGACAGGCACTTTGCTGATTTTTCGAGGTCTCTCTTGCACGGGAAGAGACTCTCAGCAGTACAAGAGAGGCAGTAATCCAGGAGAGGAGAACCAGCTGCTGCTCTAAAGTCACAGCTTTTCACTCAGTTTATTGCAAAAGCAGCCAACCAACCCCCCCTTCCCCACAAAAACCCAGCCACTACTTAATTCTGCCCAGGCAGTGCACCTTGGCGTTATCCTTATGCTACAAGTAAAGTACCAAAGAGATCGGCAAGAGCACCACTGCTTCCACATGGCTAATCCTCTTTTGACAGCCAGGCCACCTACCCGAATCCACCATGATGTCCTCGTCGTCGCCGGTGCCGTCCTCATCCCGAAAGACCACCTGCTTGCCCTGCCGAATGACCGTTCGTTTGCCCACGCTCTGGATCTCCACTGTCTGCTCAGCCGTCACGGCAGGGTAGGAGACGCTGGAAGGCGTGTCGGAGTCCCACACTGAGCAGTGCTCAGTCGCAGACTGGGGATCGCCCTCAGACGAGGGGCTCATCGGTGTCTCTACGTAAGAGTCCTCCGCCTCCAGCTCCAGCAGCTTCTCCTCGTAGTCCTCCTCTGCAGACACCTCCGTTTCCCTCCTCTTCAGCTTTTTCTTCTTCCTGATCTTATCGATTTGCTTTCGCTCCGGCAGGAAGTTGCCAGGTTTTGCCCGCTGGAACAGGGAACCATACGGTTTCGCTCGCTTAAGCTGACTAAAGTTCTTTCTGTTCTTGGCGGGCAGAGAAACAGAAGAGGGAATGTCATTGAACCGGGGATCCCAGCTATCGCTGTCAATCGTGCCTCCGGTGCTGTTGGGAGGGCTGGGGCTATTCCTCAGCGGCGTTTCCTGGAAAACGTCAAGCAAGCGGATAAAAACATTAATTTGGAGCCGACTCGCGTGCGGCGCTGAGGCATTGCGCCCTTTCCCCTGAGGCGCTGCCGATCTCACCCAAGTCCAAGCTCCCGCTCTCCCCACACGCCGCCCCATAACCTGCGCTGCCGCAGGGATCTCCAGCTGGGCAGAGCCGCAGCCCGGAGCTACCCAGGCCCCGGCAAGGCTGTCGGAGCGATTCCGGGATCCGTACTTTTTTCACCCCGCCCAAAAAGCAGCCACCCATCCCATCACTTCAAGCCCTCCCAGCTGCGGTGGTTCCCCCTTTTGTCTCGGATTCGGCGCGGAGGCGTAACCTTCTCGCCGCGTCTGATTCTGCTGAAAAGCCCAGCAGACGCTGCTGCGCAGGACCCGCTCGCCCGCGGAGGGCGCCCGCCCGGTGCCCCCTCACCTCCTGCGGGTAGGGGATGTAGCCGGCGTAGGCCAGGACGAAGGTGCAGAACTTGTTGAAGTCTTCCACGGTCCGGTGCCGCCGGGAGGCGGGGGAGAAGTCCTGCGGGGGAAGAGGGGGGTCAGCGGCGGCCGCGGGGCCGGGCACGGCCGGGG
>NW_009230528.1:0-12485 GCF_000690835.1 Fulmarus glacialis
TAGTGGTGGACTTGGCAGTGTTAGGTTATTGGTTGGACTTGATGTTCTTACAGGTCTTTTCCAGCCTAAACAATTCTATGATTCTATTCTATGATTCTATATACACACATATATACAAATAAAAACATTCTTGCCCAAACTTCTCTCTGAACAGTGAACACACAAGGCAGTTAAATGCAATTGCAAAATTTCTCTGCAGTAGCGTCACTACTGATTGGCTCTTTGCTAGTTTTGCAAGATGTGAGTTGTGAAACAGTCCCACATTCTTGGCTGCTCTAAGTGGGGGATTTCCCCGCATATCAGAGCGGCTATTTTAAAGAAGTTGCCTGATCATTAGGAGTCACTCAGGAAACCATGAAACAGCTAACAGAAACAAAAACCACAAGACAGAAAAAAATATTTTTATAGTCATAGAAACCAGCTTCCTCCTCTCTGTTTTGTCTTATTTGAAGCCTGCGCTTAAGGGAACCATCAAAAAAGCCTTATTCAATGTAGCACAATGCAGTGAAGACAAAGTTCTTATGCAAGCATTACTGCCAGATTTGATTACTTAAGAAATTACAGATACCCTAGAGATACTATACCATCAGACTTTTTTGTTGGAACAAAGGATCCGGTGACGCTGTTTTTCACAGATTCTTGCTCCATCTTTGAAGTTTCTTTAGGCCACACCTAGCATCCAAGTTTCATACCCCTACCTAGGTTACCGGGTTGGAATTCCAAACAAAGCTCTCAGAAAACTGACAGTGAAAGCTGGAAATGAAATCAGGCCCTTGAGATGTGCCATCTAGTTCTAGGGCTTTCCCAGACAGATGACAAACTTCTTAAACTGCTTTAATTTTGGAAGCAGCATCTCCTAAGCACACCAATTCATTGGTGCCCTGTAATCCATGCTATCACCTACACCTCAGGGAAGGATGTGTAAACAATTCTATCCTACTGCCACTTTACCTTCTAAAGAAATGACTGCAAAGCAGTGAAATTCCCAACACATTGTGCAGGAATTAAATGTTTCATTTGTAATCTACAGCTATCCTAAAATATTTCCACAAGTAGGTCTTTCTGAAAGACAGGAAAAGACTAACCCTTCCATTTGACTTACCAACATATAAGAACACAAGCCTACACATTGCAATGACAACACTGAAGCATCTTAAATATTCATTCACAACAACAGCTTTTCAGAAGGAAAGATTCATGCATAGGCACTTTTGGACTAACAGAAGCTGTTTAACAGAACGTGACAACTGCACAGATTCCTTCCAAGCTAGAGGTGGTGTTGGGGGCAGGATGTTACTTTTCAAGTCTTCTCTACATCTGCCAGACCAGAGTTTCCTGTAGAATGCAAAAAAGGCTGCCACGTTCTGGTGACAGCACCCTGTACAGAACAGCATTCCACTGAATCAGATTCAAGCAGCTTAAAGCTGCACTTGAATTCAAGCCTGCTAAACCGTTCCAGAGGTGCCAGGCTGACTGCCGGAAAACAAACTCTTGCTTACTTGCCTACTGGCCAGACACATCACAAGCAGGCCCTACACAGGTTCCCCCCCAACTCTGCTGCTCTCAGAATATTTGCTCAGGAGCACCCTTCAGAAGCAAGGGGAAAAATGTAACCAAGCTTAGCGGCAGAAAAGCTACTTATGACAAGCTGTGACAACTGTTGATGCTGTACACAAGCACCACTTTGAGTCAGACTACTACCAGTATCCTGGAGTTGGGAAGTGCTCTGGAGACATTCAGTCCTCTGCAAAGCAGAAAACTTTAGGGGGTATGGGTTTTTTGTTCATTTGTTTGTTTTAAAGTTGCTACTTCCAAAGAAAGACTAGAGATTCCCCTGTTTACTGCACACTCCTGGGTCAGCAATGGCTCCATATTAGGATCGTGTTAGAAAACTCATCATGTGCTGTAATCTTTTCACTGAACAGAACTCCAAAGAGGCTTCCCTTCCCCACATACCTGCCCTCCAGCCATACACAGACAGGCACAGCAGTGAAGGTTTAATCAACAGCCCTGCCTCAGAATCCCATCCCACTCACTTGGTGTCCATTCTAACAGTTTAGGCGCTGCTGAGATAGCGAAGAGTTCTTCTGAGAATCACCCATGAAATATATAAAGATATAGCGTGATGTGCTTAAGATGGAAACTGGAGATTATTTAAAGGGAAAAATGTTAGCATGGTTTGGTTGTGCTAGTAGTAAAGAACAAGCATTGCAGAGCCCTGGGAACTGGCTGGTTATTCCAAGTGTTTGTATTTTCAAATATGCCATCAGTTCCCAGGGTTTCAAAAATGAAGCTGCCCCAATTCCCGTCCTCACCCCCCAGCCCATGGTATTTCGCAGCTTGATGAGGACAACAACTTTGAAACACTGGTGCCTCAAAGGCCACAAATACAGTCCCTAGCATCTAAATTCTAAGTTTGAGTATTCTGGGGAAGATCTAATTTGATAGGTGAAGTAGATTC
Organism: Fulmarus glacialis; assembly: GCF_000690835.1. Taxonomy (NCBI): domain Eukaryota; kingdom Metazoa; phylum Chordata; class Aves; order Procellariiformes; family Procellariidae; genus Fulmarus; species Fulmarus glacialis. The sequence continues at coordinate 2,462 of NW_009230528.1, forward strand.
TTGATTCTTTTGGAAATCCACACAATCGGGGTTGAATGTACTTCGTGCAGCTGCATGGGACAAATAGCAAGAGCTGATGCAACAGGTGGTTCATACAAAGATGATGACAAAGAACCACTAGAAAGTGATTTAACACACTTTCATGGGATACCACAAGCATGTTTTGCAGAATTAGTGCACAGCAAGCAAGTCAAAAGCACAGTATTCTCCAAATTAAGTACTTGTTTTGATCATATAATTATAGGACAGTACTGTTACAAAACTAAGTTTTGCACAAACATAAACTAACAGGAGAGCATGCCAACAAGGCAGCATTAGAAAGACCTCAAATACATGATTATCTTCAGATCTTCACTACTTTGGTTTTCCTATATGGAAAGGGACTTCCTACGATCTTTCACCTGTTACCAATGCGTTACAACTCCTGCTTGAACGTTTCCTGCAAAATCCATTTCACATAAGATGAAGTCTTGTCCTCACTCGGACCTTTCAAAATCCTTGTTTTGTACTGTGGTAGCCTGCTTCCCCTCTACCATCTAGCTGATGCCAGGTTCAAATACCTATTTATATATAAAAGCAACTTGGTCCATTCGTGTTCTGATAGTGGCTAACAGTGGCTTAGGGAGAGAGTATCAGAATCACAGGTAGGTACAGTGGCTTGCTTCCACCAGTACCTTCCAACCATCTAGCAACAGACTAGTTTAAGTGATATAGAAGTCCCATGTTTAGTAAGTTATGCTTCTCGTAACAGAATCTTCATGCCTTCTAGCTCATTACTCCATGCTCAGCAATCGATGGGCAATGCCACTAAGGTGCAAGTCTCTTCCTCAGGGTTTTCTTCTGGCACAACATCTGATAACCTCTTAAACTAATCAGCAGTTTGTATGGCATATATATTTATATTCAAAACATCAGGAGATATAGCTCGTATCAAGATACTCTCTCCTCTCTACAGACTTACACTGATTACATTTCTCAGAGTGGGACAAGATCTTCATGCAAATTTATATAGTAATCATGTCTCAACACACCGGGTCCTAGAGGCCCTGTAGTAATAGAAAGATAGAGAGTATAGAAGAGGCCAAGTATTGCCCTGCAATTTTGAAGAATTCTAAAGGTTACTGTGAAATCAAAGTCTACACAAGGTTGTTGGGAGGGCTTTTGAAGACACTGAAGATGCTGACATGCCTTGGGGCCAGCACAGCTAAGTCAGGGATGACACCCTGGAGACCATCTGGCACAGGAAACATTACACATTAACACAGACTAACAATTCAATCCTCAAAGATGTTGAGGAAATCAACCAATTGCTTTCTCCATGATCAGATGAACAACATGGCGAAAAGGTAGTGCAATAGGTCTACAGGCCCAGCTCTGCACTGTACCTTTCCCCTCAGTTCCTTATCAGAGACATACCTGTTCTCTTGCATCAGGTCTTTGATCTGAGCCAAAATCCAGTCCACTTCTGAAGAGGAATCGGACCACAGTTCTCGAGACTTCGAAACAGACTGCACAGTCTGCATAACCTGAGTGAAGGAAAAATCCAAGCATTAACAGAAAATATGCTCCAATGGTGAACAGAAAGGCATTGCTATGAAGAGAAGATGCACATGCTCTAAGTACTTCACCAACAGCACTTCAAAAAACTCACGAAAGTTCCCCTTCCTAGGGATATATTAAAAATTAATATAAGCCGTGTCATACATGGAAAAGGCCTGAATGAAAAAGGCAGCAGCACCAAGGAGTCACAGTCCTGGCATCCTCATTTTGGTTCTAAACCTTGCTCTCCCTGACTTCAGCACAAACCAGGACAGACTCATTTTGAATCATTAACTCCACACGTGGGGCGGGGATGAGGCTGCCTACTCAGGACAAGGTTTTGCCAGCCATGTTATGCATACAGTAGATCAAAATGTCAAATCAACACAGCCATTTAGGCAACCTGTCATCAGCTGAGAGCATCTGATGAGTAGGAGCAATACACAAAACAGACTACCAGGTTGTACCAAGAATGCAAGAGAGAATATTGGAGGTTAGTACTCCTCTGAAAGTTAGTGATTTCTTGGTTTGAGTTATACCTTATCTGAGTCTGTCCAGCAAGGTAAGACATGCCTTCTACTTATGCTCACAACCTACCCAAGTGGGAATTTTACCATCACCACGTTCTATAAAATATTGGCATGAAGTATGCTTCATCACGAACAAGTATCTAGCAGATTCTTTTTGGAAGACAATAACTACTGAGAGAATAAAAGAAATTATTTTTCCTGCCAGGTAGGAATGTAATGTAAAATGAGACTGGAAAACAAGGTGTCATTTTCAGGACTGTGATTAGCTCTCTTAACCTATATATGCAAAGCTACTACTGCATGCAAAAGATACTTTAGATGAAATCAAGTGTAAAGACATGATCTAAAGTGACTGAAGAACCTCTAGCCTACCCACACAAACAATCAGACAACAAAGTACACAGCCCCCATGACAGAGCTTATTTTGGCCTAGTTTACACCTTACAGATTTATATAAACTTTTAAGTACAATAAGTAGTTAACAAAATAGCTAGAGAAGTATCTGGATCAGAGACTGTACAGTTACACTGTTATAAAGATGACTTAGGTATAAGTGATCCTTCTTCTTACATGAAAAAGATTAGAGACAGACTATACATTTATGCAGGGAGACTCGCAGCAGAGAGAGCACACCCTGCAGGGAGACTAGCAAAGATACTGTACCACTCTTGCTATGCCAATCCAGGGTGTTTAAATACAAGCTTAAAAAAGCTTCAAGTAGTATTTATTTGATATTTGGAACATTCAGTTGCTGTCATGGTTAGCAAATTATTTGGATGCACCAAACCATCTGCCCTTAAAGGGCACAAGAACAAGCTCACGTCATTTTTTTCAATCCATTTCTAAGTTTCAGAGATTTTATCAGCTATAATCAGTTTTACATTACAGGTCTACTGTTGTACAGAACAGAGTTTCAGAGGCCAACAAAGGACCAATGTGCTTGCATCTATTCAAATTACTGGCAATAGTCATTAATGCATAAAAGTAGTATTATATTTTCTATTAAAGACAAACTTCAGTTAAGAACTTGCAGGTATCAACCATAAGGAGTAACACTCCTTTGCTGCTGACAGATCTTGGCAAGTCCTTTGCCCACCCTTACTCAGTGTATCTCAGAGTGGCAAAAATGATCTATTAAAAGAAGCTATATCCACAACACATGTATCTACAGAGCATTCTTTTTCCACAATTCAGCTGTATTTTGTCATAGTTGACAGACTTTCAAGTGCACCACTTGAAATCATTCAACAGGAAAGGCAGCCTTGCAGGGTGAACAGAGAAATTTCAAAAGCACAGTATGCAGCATTCAATTAAATTGAGGCGTATAACATAAGAGTTTACCCTTCAGCCTGTATTTACACCATTTCGATGGGATAAGGAGAGTTTCACACAAGCTTTGAAACAAAAGTTTTGAAATTACTCTTTAGCAATTGACTGATTACTCCTTTCCTCCATTCAACCCTGGCCAGTTTAAATTTTGAAGTTGCATTTTCCTATTCAGTTTGAAGTACTTCCCTCTGTTCCGTTAATACGTTAAGAGGTCGCTCACCACATATAATCAACTTGTCTCCTTTACGACGCAATGCAAAATGTACAAAATAAGCCAGTACCAACTACAGAAAGGGAACGATGAACGAACGAGAATCACATTATATATTCCAAACCCAAGACAATGAAGGAAACTGGATGTTCATTTTCAATAAAATTCCAGACCCTTGTTCTCATTGCTGATTAAGTCTACGCTTCACTAGAATGTTAGCACATGCTCTCCTTTAGCCCCTAATGATATTAATCGAAATAAAAGTGAGAACAGCTCCCCAATAACAACAGTATGTTGGTGAGGTCACATCCAAAGACATTTTACAGGGTCTGTAACCCAGCTCTCAACACATCTTAAGAACTATCCCATCATTATGAAGGGGAAGCTGACCAGAGAGGGTTTTCTGGGGCAAATTATTCACAAATCTGAACTGCAGCACCTCAGCCACTGGGCCACTGCAAAAATATACGATGGATGGCAGAAAACATGGGCTAATGACTTCTGAATGACAAGTCTCAATTTCCAGAGACACTAGGATGAATGAAAACAAACTGAACACTATGCACATGCACAAGGAAGACTTGGGATCTCCAACAAATACATATCTCATTTATAAAAATGAACAAAGTGTTCGCATTAGAAACCATCACAGCTCAAATTGCTTGTTCTCTGCAGAGAAGCTTTGCTTTGGCAAGCTGTGTATGACAACACTAGGAGAGATAACTGAACAAGGAACTAACCAAGCCCCTCTCCGCACATGCAGCAGTCACACGGGCTACGCACTGGACAGCAGTACTACTTTAGGCGAGAGTACACAACCTGGCAAGCGTTGGTAGCACTGTGGACACGGGCGTGCTGCCACCTCTGCAGCACTGATACATACATCACTTCTGTATCACTTCTGGACAGATTCAAACTGCGGGAGGACGCTACAGGGAGAAAAAAGGGATCCCTGCAGTTATATGAAATATAACTGAAACTATGAAAATACGAAACTCCTGGCACAGCAACTTAGTTGTACTAGCACTCAGATATTTCAAATGAGGCCTGGCCAAGAGTACCGGTTCTTCCGTTTGGGCAAGAATGAAGAGATGACTTACTGCCCCAAGCAGGAAATGAGAAGAACCGAAAGTGCCGATGATCAGACTGCACTTACCCGAAACTGCTCAGCCTTGTAGGATATCAGCACATCTCTGACTTTTTCTAGAAATAAATATAAATATATAGTTTAAACAGGGAATGGATCAACTATATAAGGGAATTTTGTATCTGGGCAAGCTGCTTAGTTCTGCTGAATATACACTCAAGGAAAACATCAGTCAAATGAAGTAATAAATTGTGATTTGGACAACATTCTTCGACTCCTACAGCTCCCAGACTTTTTCAACAACATAAATTTTATCAAGTGGGGTTGAACCAGAAGTTCAGTATTTTATCACTAACAGTGGGCAAAGACAGGCAAGTTGGATAAATCCAGACAGCTCAAAAAAAATCCCGGAATAGATCAGTTTAGGAAGAAATTGCTTCCATAGGCAGTTCATGTTCTGATGCATATTTGTATTCCTTATACTTGCATTTTAAATCTATTGCAACAGCACTGTGTCACAAATCAACCATATCCTTATTGGACTTCATTAAACTTTAATTTACCACCTACATGAAATGTCCTTTCTCTATCCATGGACCACTTTTACTGTACCTGAAATAGCACCATCTTTCAAAATACTTCACCATTCAGGTGTCATTGTCACCTATCAGGATGCCCACCGCCCAGTATCAGCTAGATAAAACTTCAGATGCATTTGAACTGTAGGACTGATATACCACTGCCATTCCACTACTCTGGACATATAAATCACAGAATCTACTGTATCATTCTGTGGTTCTCTCTTTTGGCAACTGGGGGTGGGCTGTTCTTTTTTTTTTTTAGGGTAGCCAGGGAGAGAAAGGAATAGCACATGCTTGAATCTCATCCAACATGAAGTCAGACAGAAGCCCAGACATACACTCTGACAAGAAAAGTGGTAAGTGCTGCTGCCAAGCTAAGTACTGCCCCTAGGTTTGGACTGTCCTAATAAATTCTGTATTAAACTCAAAGCGCACCACAAATTAGCTACTATTTTCTGTATCACAGCTACTGTATCTATGTATTAGTCCGTTATAAAGGAATCTAGAAAAGACTTGCAGCAAATCCATAGATTCTGAATCCAGAAAGATCATTACAGTCACCTAGTGTGACCTTCCAGGGAGCAATAAGGGTCACTTCAGCATTTCTGCACTCTCTGCACCTTGGATTGGGCTGCTGTAATCTGTTGGGTGAGTTACTCCCCATAAGCACGCCATGTTTTGTCAGAAAAAATTATGACTAATTGGTTTTACTGTTTGAGGTACTGTTTGATACCTCACATGCCTCAAACTCGCAGACCAGCCATCTAACCTGAACTCCTGCTTCCTCCAGTAAGTCATTCAAACTAGAAATCCACTTTGAAAAAAGCTCCTTATTTTGGGTTCAAGACTTCTGGTGATGGAAAAGCAACCACTGGAACAGTTTACCAAAGTTTTCCCATTGTTTTGCACTTTGTATCTTAGATTATGTCCAGGTTGAGATACCTGTGATTTTTTTTTTTTTTTAATACTATTGGCACTAGTGATTTTTCTGTCCACGTGCAAAGTATTTTGAAACGGGCTGAACTGCCTTTATCCTGCTCTTGCTCAAGTTATGAATCTACAGAGTTTTGAGGGGTATAAAAGGACCATAGCCTTCTTTGTAGTAGTGGCCTCAATACTAAAACTGTGGTTGTCAAGAGACTACAACTAATTTTTCAATGCTTGGTCCTAAACCATCCCAGTATAACTGTTGCTACTGATTAGGATACTCCATATTCAATAGAAGTAAAAGATTTTATGCTACAAATTCAGTGAGCTAATACCAGAAAAGTCAGTCACCCCAAGAATCCACCAAGGCCCAAAGAGGAATCCCAAAACCTGAGCTGAAGGTATATCTTTATGCATTGTCAGGGCTTTTAAACTGCTTTCTCTAGCATGGGACATATTTAATCCTCATATCTGCTGCTGTTCTAGGGACACCTACCATGGAATTCCTTGTGTTTCTGACAGGCCTCATGCTGTGGGGTTTGAATCTCCCATGCATCATTGTCCAACTCTGCATTTGCTTCCACCCCTTCCTGCTCCTCGTCCTCGTCCTCACTTTCTTCACACAAGTTATTGCCCAACTGACGGCTCCAATATGTCTTTCGTAGCCAGTCCAGCACAACATCACAACCTAAGGGAGAACAGAAAACATTCTCAGAGAGGATTTATTTGTTATCGAAAAAAAAAAAATATAGGTGGTGCATTGCTAACTTGCATTGTGGAAAAAAAAATGCTGTTAAAAAGTTACGAACCCTGAAATCACACACAACTCCATTAATGAAAAGGTGAAGGAGATTTAGAAAAAAAACAACAAAAAAACCCCAAAAAAACCCCACAAGCCAGTATCACAGGCCTGGTAACACCCACCCACTCTCTTTTTGGCAACAAAAAAGACTGGACACTGCTATAGTGCTGCACCGTGCTCAAGCTAGGCCAAATTTAAGCAGAAACTAAGTCCCAGCAGTGGCGTTCTGATCAGAAAATGAGTCAATTCCTTAGTATTACCATGATCAACATAGTGTCTATAACAATAACATTAATTTTTTGTGCAGAGACTACACTAGGCATACATTAGATAGAATGGAAAGGAAACCCCTTTTTCTACATCACTATTTCACTATGCAACTCAATCTAAGGACCCTGCTGAAGGTTATTTAACTGGCTCCTCAGCGCTTAACCCAAAATTCCCAGGAATCCCTTCAAATGCCATGAGCTGGTCATTCATTCAGGCTTGCAATACCTACTGCATTTCTCCCTAAATGGGATTTTTTTAAGAGTCTCAGGTATCTCTAAATCATCAGGAAAAAAAAACTGAGATGAGCTTCCTGTGCTGTAAAGAAGCAAGAGGGCTGAACTATTGTTTCCAGTATTTTTTTCAGGGGAAGGAGAAAGTCTCTAAACACCTGCCCTGTGATGCACCACAGCCTGGAGCCACCGGGCACAGTTCAGCTACCCCCACAGGGCAGCGGCAAAACCTCCCGGTGTCTCACACCACAACTCTCCCTGCCAGGACAGGTCCGCTGCCTGCCCTGCCGCACCCCAAAACGGAGGGAGGGATGCTCCCCTCAGGGCCTGTGGCACTGGCATTGCCGCCCCGAGCGCACCTCAGGCCGGGCCCTCCCAATGCCGCCCGCCAGCAGCACTCACCCTTGCGGCACAGAGCCAGCCGCGGCAGCTTCCCGTGGGTCAGCTCATGACGGAGATCCACAACCCAGATGGGGATATCCACCTGGAATTACAGCCACCGGCGTTACCCCACAGGTCCCACTGCATCACGCCACAACCGTATGCAGCCCTGCAAGGCTGCAGAGAACCTCTGCCCTGGGAACGGCCTCTTCCGGGCCACCCCTGCACCGCAGTCCCCCAGCTTCCCACTTCAAGGTGGGCTGAGATCCCCTCCTCTCTGATCCCAATCCTCCTGTGGCCTAGGATCCATACAAACTCGGGATTTTACAGTTTAAGTTCTTCAGTGTTACTTGCAACAACAGATGTCTTTTTAGACAGAGGTGCTATGTATAATTTAATGAGATACTGAGAAGCAGTTAGATTATGTTTAAAGTGATGAAACATTCTGGATGACAGTTTGTATATCAAAGATACAAATCCTATCATATATAATACTGAAATCATACACGCTCTAAGTTGCACACAATTTTTTGCAACTTTCCTAAGGACTTTAACTATGCAAGACCTCTATTTTCAGGCTCGATCAGTTTTAAGAGGCGAGAAGCAGCACTATTCTTAAAAACCCAGCAAAAAAAAATTCAATTCATCATTCTCACATAGGGGCCCCAGACAAGTCTGTATATATAGGAGAGTCTCAAATACTGTCTGTCCTTCACTTTCAAAACTTGCTGTTCAGACCCAGATATGATGCTCAGTGCAGCTGGCAATAAAAGGACTCAAGTTGGTCCTGCTACTACAATTACACCTTGAACCTTCCGTCCTCCTCACAAACAAGCTCACCTCAAACGAGACACGAGATGAAAATGCCTGCAAATGTGATTAAGTGCTTTTTATGTATAACCTTGCTTGTCAAAGACCAGAATTTATAAACCATAGATTTAGCTAGGAAAGAAACTAGCTAGAAAGTAGCTAAGAAACAAAAATGTGTGGTGTATATGTCAAGTGGTACTATTTACATGTAAATCAAGACTTTTGATCACACGATTCAAAATGCTTTAATGATCATCAGCCTTTGTTACTCCTAATCTGACTTTAAAGAACAAAGTTTTAGATCTAGTTACATCAAGCCTCTTTAAAACTTTGCAGCTGGAAAGAACTGGCATCTATATCCATTATTTTGGTTACAAAAGAACGACCCCCCACAACTCCCTCCACCCAGTGTTGTTAATAGACGATACATATGTTCTCTGTATATACATAAGCTATCGAGTAACTCTTATTAAATACTTACCTCTCTGGCTAATTGTCTCAGAGGAATGCTGACCATTTTCTGTTTCCTTTCTGTGATCAAGTTGACAAACCTGCATGAAGGTTACAGAAAAGATAAATGACTATCAAGAGCTGCAGAGAAACTTAGAACCCCAGAGACAAATCCCCCACGTGCTAAAACACTGTGGTCCCAAAGATTCAAAGTGAAATCAGCCAGCTGAATAATGCTATCTCACAGCACACAGGTCTTCAGAGCCCCACCTTACAAGAGCCAGCCCGTAAGAGAGGATGAGCTCATGCGACTTCAATCTGCCAGATGAATCCAGGACCTTGCAACGAATCAGTTCAGCGGTGCAATCCACTGCGAGAGGCATTTTGGGACCATACCTAGAGAGAAAGGAGAAACAGGTGAGCAGTCTCACAAGAATACACTCCCTCTGCAAAACGCGTGGCTTTCCAGCTACTTTTTGTGCCCTGTGGTACACAACAGCCTGAGGAACGGTATCGAGAAAGACAGCATCAAAGACTCTTTCCAGAAGACATTTATTTGGAACAGAGCGATCACATGGCTACTCCTAAGCATATGTTAAATGAGTACTTACTGATATGCTACGCACATACACAATACCAGATGCCATACCTCGACTGGTCTTGCGTACGAGTGCAGCAGGGGCAACACAAACAGAATAAGGGGATTTAGGGGCCTTGGATATGCTCACTGCAGCACCCTGCCTTGAGAAACCAGCCCGTGAAGCTGCGGGCAGGCAGGGCTTCTACCTCCCCTGGTGCCCACGGGGCCAGCCTACTTCTGGCATGAGCCACATGCCCGAAGCCTACTGCAGGAAGAAGGCGCCCTGCAAGACGGAGC
>NW_009230529.1:0-387 GCF_000690835.1 Fulmarus glacialis
GGAAGGCGGGAGGGCCGCCGCCCTCAGGGGCGGCCCCACGGAGCCCCGCTGCTACCGGGACGGGCGCTCCCCCCTTCTTATCTTACGCCGCTCTAAGCGTTGCTGACCCCTCGTTGGCCGAGGCCCGGTTCCTACAGCTGGCCTCTCCCCACCAGCAGCGTTGGGCGCTCCCTGACAGGCCCCTTCCTCCTGCCCCGGACTCCTCGAGGCCGGCGCAGCTGGCTCTTCTTCCAGGCGGGGCTCCGCCTGGGGGGGGGAGCGGGAGCGGGTGTTGAAGATCAGTCTGTGGCGACTGTCAGCATTTTGGAGTTGAGGCATCCCTGGGAAGTGGTGGTTGCTGCCATTTCCTTGTGCAGGTGGGCACGGGACAGAAACAGCCCGGCACGG
>NW_009230529.1:426-11389 GCF_000690835.1 Fulmarus glacialis
TTTGCCTTAGTTTGCCAAGGCTCAGACACTCTAGAAGACGGTCTTGAGTTGAATGTACATATTGTAAGAACTCCACACTTGCAAGAGAAGGCAGCAGAGGTTTGCAAAACAGTTATAATGTGCATCTGCAAAGTCATAAAGACTGCTTTAACTATGTGCTTGAGGACGTTGGCTTAAAAAGAGTAGCTAGAATACAACTTCAGGTTAACAAACAGGAAACTAGTTGTGAATGCAAGATGGAAAATCCAGCAAGTAAAAGAGTTATGTAAAAGGCAAGATACATATTTCAGTTCGTTCTTGTGTCAGTTAATGACCTGGTACATATCTTTTAACAATCCCAGTCCTCAAGCACAAGAACTATATTCATCTGCAGGCTTCTCTTGCACATACTCTCATGAGGCCCTTATATCTAACAGTTTGTTTAATGATGGGTAGCCCAGACTGTTCCAGAAACTAGAAATATCAAGCCAATGTGAAGTCTGACAGGCCTAAGAGCATATGCAGCTTCCACATGGTCGTGGAAGTACAGTGTGCCAGGAACGATGCCGCTGAGGAAGACTATTCCTGCAATGACAATGAGTGCTGTTTACCATAAGAAGACTACAGACTCAATTCCTATCATAGCACTTGGTTCACGTATCGTTGCCCAATAGGTAAAGCCACTTCTTCAGTAGTGACTGCCTGTGTTAGTGACATTATTCCATAAAAGATGTCCTTAGGAAATCACAAGTTGAAATCCTCTTAAAAAGAAAAAAGTTAAAATTGTTCTAAGTAGTTGAATAATAAAATGTCTTTCACTTTGAGACCTAATACCACTTCTGTCTTGAAGAATTATGGTACCAAAAAGCCTATAATGCTATTCTTCCTGATTATTTTCAGGTATCTTTTGGATTTTAAAGTTTAAACCTAGCTTCAGTAAAACACCTATGGTTCTACTTCTGCCTCACATTATAGTGTTAAATAACCTTCTAACTTTTGTCCCTCTCAAAAGTAAGAGAGAGAAGATAATGTACCAGTTATCTAAGTTTGAGTGAGGTTCATATACCTGCTTAGTTTAGGGGGGTTTATTCCATTAGAATCAGAATAGCTCTTGGGAAGTCAAGCTAATTTTAGGATTACATAGTTATCCTGATAGCAGTAGGAATTCTAATAATCATATACAACCCTAGAAGAAATAATCATGACCATTTTGCTTAATCTGAAGATTGATAGGGTGAGAAGGCAGATCTAATTACAATAGAATAACAAATACTGAGGGAATTTAAAAAAAAAAAAAAACAACAGTATTAATAATCTTAACTCAGATTCTTTGGAAAAAGAGCTATTTAAGTCATAGTTCTAGCCCTGTGGCATTCTTATTGTGTGCACCAAACTTACCTCCCCCGAGGGCCTAAGATGTAATTAAGTCCTACAAAAAGAGTTTGTGAACAAGTTTCTATTATCTTCTCTGCATCCCTCCTGCCAAGATTTTGGTTTGATAGTATTCAGATATTTGCTTTATTATTAGCTGTTATTCTTCCCAGTAATGCTGAACATAAGGGCTAATCTGAAAATGTAAATTACATTATCACCCTCGTCCTACCAAACATGCATACAAATACAGTGATTTCTATAAGCATGGCAGAAGGGTTACAGACCAGCTACAGGCATAAACTAGTCTATGTTTTTTCTAGACAGCTGGTATTTTTCTGCCCTATTTATCTGTCCATGGAAATGCGTTTTTCAGCAAGAGCTCAATATTGTTCAAAACATAACACTGTTGAAGTTACTAACACATTGAATATATCTCTATTTGATTCTTTTTTAAAAAAAGCACCCAGCCATATAAATCAGAGTAGAAGTTAATGTAGTTTTTAAGGTTTTCCTCTCTTGCAAAAGGAGTCATTCAGCAGACTTTTTTTGGGGGGGGGGAAAAGAAAGGCACTTTGGCTTCAGTAGAGTAGTGAGTTGCAAGGTAGCTGCACCAAGTTGTTTCACTGTAGTTTTAGTTTGTAATACTTACTGCAGTCCTTTGAAAGACTTGCTTCCTGACTCCACTGTGTGCTACTAGAGAAAATATTTTGGTGGTATCTTTATTAAACGTTTCAAATAAAAGCAAAGGCTCCTTGCAGAAGCTTGTCCTTAATCTAAGTAAGAATTTAGTTTTAACTCTGGCAGCAAATTTTAATAATAAAACTGAATACTTTTTTTTTTTTTTAAATGAGACTGTTGATATTTTGAAAATTACCGACTTCCTCGTCCCTTCTAGTCCCTATACGGCCACTCTCCTTTCAGTACTTCTAAAAAGGACATGAACTCACTCACATGAATGATGAAGTTGCTTACAGTAATTATACACAAAAAAATTTTGACTATTATCCAGTCTCCATAAAGCACTTAATGCAAGGATACATGAGCCGCGTAAAGAAAGCATTGTTTGTATTTCTTGAAGTGCTTCAGGAGCTTAGATACATCTCGATCCATATTTTAAAATATTATTATTCTACACTCTTAATAGAGAAGAAGTTAACAGACAGATTCTTGTATTAAAAAACCCCAAAACCTTAGCTAAGGACAAATAGTACTGTTGAAAATGTTGCCTAAGAATTTATCCAAAGTCCCCTTTTTAAATTCAGAATTATAGGGCTCCTGATAGAACTTGTGGTAATACAGCTTTATTCTAAGACTGATAATTTTACTAGCCATACCATAAATAGCTTTCATAGTTCATTCCTCTGTTCTTTCCACCTTCAATTTTTAAATAGAAGATTACAAGGTCAAAGATAAATAATTATTCAGATGTCTATTAAATCTTTCACCTTCTATTTCTAAACTCAGTCAGAATAAATATTACAGGAATAAAAATGGTTGGTCTATAAGAATTTATACATAAACATACCAGATTTTCTTTAGTCTTATGATGGTCATTCCCAGAAACATCCTTTCAAAGGCTCAGACGTGGCTACTACACACTAGCTGTTCATGTAGGACTGAACTTAATACTCACCAGTGTGCCTTGCAAAGCTACACCAGCTCAGCCCTCAGGGAGGTGTTTTCCATCTTAGCTGCTTCTACCAGCATAGAAAATTCAGTTATCTATCTTTGCTGCAAGAACATTTATACTAAGGATGTGAGGTGGTGGTTTGGTCCTTGCAGCTTGCTGGTTGAAATTAGTTAATTGAAAACAATTCTGTTTTACACCTGATTTGATTCTGTAATGCATCAGAAATTGGCACAGTTTCAACTGGAATCAATGTTAGTTTTTCGTATTTCCTCCTTTCTTGATTAGCAGTGACAGGTTTTCCCGAGTCTCTTAAACAAGCAAGGAAAACATTACTAATAAATAGTTTCCTGAATAAACATAACGAATTTAACTCCATCATTCAACACTGATCTTCAATATATACAGTCTGCTGAGAAGTTGAGAAACGTACCTCCCTGTAACAATGGTAACTTACTGCTTCTGAGCAAGGCTGACTACTGCAAATGTCTCCAAGTGAAGATCTGCAATAGCTATGTCAAATTTTTACCCACTGATTTTCTGAATTCTAAATATAAATTTTTTTAATAAAAGAGTACATTGCTCATAGGAAGAATAAAAATCACATCAGTAGTGTTACATCTTATTTAATTGTCAGAATCCTGGATACTCTGCAACATAAAAGGAACAAATTCCGCTATATAGTGTATTATATTTATACACACTTTTTCCCCAGTGGGTTAGTTTGTAGCTGTGTCATGTAGATGCTCTACATGCCCTACCTAGCTGTGTGAATTCCAGTGCTGCTATCAAAGAAAAGGCAAGACCAACTACTGCAGTCCCAACACAGATTGGCTCAAGGTGCTGCAAAATTTCAAGGCAGTACTTGCTAATATTTTCAGTGTGAAGGATGTGTTTTTCCAGCACCTACAAGCTAGTGTGGTTCACTATCAATTACTCATATAGAAGTTATGATCTTCATTTCATAATTTTCTGCACACCTACAAATAAAGAAATATTTTTACATGAATGATTGAGATACAAAAGGACATTTCCAGAAAGGAGGCGAATTCTGTATCTATTCTCTTACTTCGCTGTTATGGAAGTGAAGTGATATTTTGCAGCCCAGACTAGAAAGTGATGGGATGATTTTTCGACAAGATCAGATCTTTTTGTTAGCATGGATCTAATAGGGATCATTGAGTCCGACTTGCTTTTTTGGCTAAGATTAATTTGTTTCTTGATTAAAAAATGTTTATGGTAGACTAGGACAAGAGATCATGGGTTACAGAAAGTTGACACCACGGATCAAGCAGAATCTTTCCATATTCTTTAGTGTTTCTTTTACCACTTTTTATTTAGCACCCAATTACTTTCTAGGTAGCAAATCTGTTGATATGGGATGTCCTAAATAGGAGATGGGATAGGTTTTTTTGAACTCTGCAAATTAGGCTGGTTATATACTGTTGATTAACGTTCTTGTCTCTTACGACCTTTTTCCTATTTGGATTTGAGTAAAATACTGCTAATGAAGATTTTTACTACTAGGACTTCTGATCACAAATCTACCTGGTATTCTCACTCTGAGAAGGATGTGAAGTAATCATACAGAGAGCAACAATTTGGTTATTCTATAAAATTTAAAATACATAACCTTTCAGGTCTGCAGTGTGTATTTTTCATGCCTTTATGGCACTAGTTCACTTAGCCAGCACACCTGAAATTCATACAGCCTTTGGTGTTTTTCAGATGGAAGAAATAACAGTATTGCGACCAGCATGTAGGGATACCCTCAATTGTTCTTGTAGCAGAAATAAAGCCCAAAAGTGAAGGCAAGGAGATTTTGCTTGATGTCATAAAGCATAAATGATCAAAGCATACAACGATAAAAGTAAAATTATCCGTGTTGTTGTTTTGTTTGGTGGTTTGTTTTTTTTTTAAACACACAAATACCCTAGGTAAAAATAGCTAAAAAAAAAACCATTAAGTATGGTTGTTATCAGGCTGCTAACTTAAATATCTGGAATAGATTGATATATGTCAACCTGTTTTCATTATATTGAACAATTTAAGAAAAAACAGTAGCAGCTATTTCACATTTTAAATCACAGGTTAAATAGATTGCTGCTCTTGGTATGCATGCTTTGTGCTTCAGCCTTTGGCTGTTCTAGTACTAAGCTATGCTTCAGGAAGATGTCACTTATAAAATATTTCTCAGCTTTTTTTCCTGGAATAGTCCCCTCCCTGCCCTTTGACACTTAAAAGAATTTGAGTGCTTTTAGTCTGGGCCAGGAAAAGATAAAAGGTAAGAAATAGAGCCAATTAAGATCATGAGTTTATTTGTTCCAGCTTGTCAGTTAGAAGGAAACACAAATGAATCATTACAGGTCTCAGTCAAAAAAGCTCTTGGGATCAGATTTTCTTAAGAAGGTATTTTACTTCATCGATATATTTGTTTACTAAAAAGACACCACTGAATGACTATATAAAATGTGTAACAACAGACAACATTCATGCTGACTGGGGCCTGCGCACTTTCTTGGGTGCTTGCTTTGGTGTTTTTGAAGACTTCTTGGATGACTGTATTGATTTGCCAGCTTTGGGTGTTGCAAAAGACTTTGCTTCAGGCTTTTTGGGAGTCTTTTTCATCTCTTTTTCTTTGATTGCTTCCTTTGGCATGCTGAGCTGCTTGGCTTTTTTCTGTTTTGGTGATGTCTGCAAGTCTGCACGCTGTTCTGTAACTTTATGTTTTGTTTTTGGAGTCTCCAGAGCTAGAGGTTGTTTCTTTCTCTTACCGAGGGGTGTTTTAGTTTTCTCACCCAGGTTGTCACCTTCTTCTGGACTTGGTTCCATTTTCTGTATTTAAGACACACAAAAAAATTACCCTTCCACCTAAGAAACATCTTTACTGTTTTTCAAGAAGGAGGATCAATAAAAACCATTATAAATGACAAATGCTTTCTATTGATTGAATTTGGGCCCTAGCCCAAATAATTTGTTCACATTTCAGTCGGGAAGCAGAGGATTAAACACAGAACTAAATCACGAAAATAATGAAAAAATAACAAAAGAGTAAGAAATTAAATAGATTTAACAGATGCAAGGATCCTCTTGGCCAGTCAAGTCACTCACCTCTGCTGGCACAGCTTTAAACCACAGTCCTCTTCTTGCCGCATTTCCAGGCTTAAAGATTGAGTAGAGATCAGCTCTATTTGAAGTCCAGCTGTACACACGCAAACTGACTGCACTCTTTATTTGTGCACTAGGCCTAGTATTCCCTAGAGTTCATCACATATTCCAAAATGGCCCTCATGAAAGAAGGCTGCTGTCACCAGAACAATTCATACAACCCAACTCTAGCTGTATCTATCCCAGGTCTCTGACAATAGGGTTCTGGCAATCACATCACATGAGCTGATCTAGACCTGTTGCATGAGAGCAGCCTGAAGCAAGCTGTATGAATTTTTTTGGTGGGCCTGCACATAGTCACAGTTTTAGTTTGGGCATCCCTGAAGAGGTACATCATTAAGAGTTTAAGGATATGCTCCAATCACGAACGCAGTATAACTAAGTTGAATTTGTAAGTGTTACTATTTTATTAATCCAAATATCTTTCCTAGATATTTGTTAAACGTGAGTATTATCAGTCTGGTTATTTTGCAGACATGATGACATGATCCACATCATCTCCAATACTGGCAACAATAAGTCCGTACGGTATTTCATGCAAGCTGCTAGCTCTCAATTTATATTATGTGATTGTTAATGTTGCATATTACTATCCTAGAGAATGTTATTTGTTTTTCCTCAAGTTTTACACTCCAGACAGAAAATGATACATTAAAATACATTAAAATTTCATCTTACAAGAAATTTTGAATTAAAAAATTTATGATTTACTTGATTAAGTATTAAGCTGTTTCTCAATCATTTAACCTTTCTACTGACTTCAGGCTTGTTATTTGACCTAGACAAAATTGCTGCTATTCAGAAAAATACATAAAAGGACAATAACCACTGGCTTCCTTTGTCTGTAAGAGGGGTTAACCGAAAAAAAAAAAACCCTCAAAACCAGAAAACCCCAATACAAACCATCTCCCCAAGGCATCCCCCCCCACATACACTCAACTCTTGCTTTCATGTTATATTCACAAAAAATCCAGTTCACTTCAAGTGCACATTGTAAGGAGCAATGAACGATTTAAACAGTTCAAAATCCTTAGTTTTAACTGAAATGTGAGTTTCTCAATATTATTAAACAATTACCTTCAGCTCAGCTAAGCTGGTTGTTTGCACAGGCACCAGTTGTGGAATTTCTTCATCATCATCATGATCACCTGGTTCTTGGACTACTTCTACTTTTTCTTTTATCACAAGCTCCTTAGTAGCAGCAGCAGCAAGATTAATTTCAGTTGTCAAAGTGACTTGACTTGAATTCAGTTTTTTAGCTGCCTTCTTCGGTTTCTTGTTCTTTCCCTTCTGGAATTAATTGGAAGTACATCTCAGACAAATCCCCGTAACATTTCTAAATGTATAATAATTGTTTTAATATGGTTAAAAATAAGATGGTCTAGCAACATTAATTTAAATATTGTTGTTTAACAGACCTGGGCTGGTCCACCATATGTAAAATATGAAAAAATGCACTACTTTCAGGATTTTATTATAAATAGCTCCTAAGTAAATGATAATAATGTCTCGATTACAGTCTTTAAGTTGAATATATATGCTCCAAATTTATTTTAGATAAAAGAACATAATAAGCAAAACTCAGTACAAAGGAATAGCTGATTATTTTCTTTTTAAAAAAGTGGGCCCCCCCTTATATATACAAATATATGATCTTGTGAATTATTCAGATGCCACTGATTAGCCAACAAATAATGGATGCATAGTCTGAATCCATGTATATGTTAATGAGTATTTTCAGAACACAAATAATAATAAACAATTATTATTAGAATATTAGAATAAACAATACAGGCAAAAGTGCTAAGAATGAATCTCACCTTCCTACAATTTAGGGCTAGAAACACTTAACTTACTTATTTCCAGCTTGCTTTACAACCTATCAGGGAGTTTCCATGATTTCGTTAGTATTACTGAGTATTTGAAGTGCTCAGAGTCAGGAGCGCCTAACCCATTTATAGCCATAAATGCCTGGGATCAACTGCTAAAACGTTTAAACCCAACACATCAGACACCATCATACATAAAAGGAAGCCAAAGAACTAGCTGTTCTGATTTTATGGAAATTGGAAGAATTTTTTTTTTTACCTTTACTTCCTTTTTTTTGAGAGATGGCTGTCTGTCAAGCTCATCCAAGTTGGAGATATTTGCCGTAAAAATTGGAAGTGCAACTGATTTAAGTGTTTTGAGGTGAAGAATTTTTACATTTTTCCAATTCTGCAAAAACAAAAACAGTGTATTATGTAAAAATAACCAGGCTGAATTATGAACTGACTTGGCTTTAACGCAGTCAATCAGCAGTACCTTTGGTAACTTCTTAGCAATCACCTCAGCTGCTGCAATGATGTTATCTAGTATCTCATCAGCTTTCATTCCAGTGTGACCTATACGTGCTGTACTGGAAGAAGTGAAGAGTAGTATTTATATGTGGGCAAATAAACATCCTTCGAGTTTCTTGTTCTTAGGCACACCCAGAGATGAAAAAAGCCTACTTACCTGCAATTATCTTAACTTTCATAAAGGATGGCTGGCTATTGTAGAAGTCTTTTGTAACAACAGTCAAAATAGATTTAGCTGTATCAACCTTTACATATTGGGGTATGCAACTTCTGCCTTATATTACTAAGCATGTTACCAATTTAGATCCTTTTAGATGCCCAATAAATGAAAAAAGTCTTACAAGAATAGAATATTTTGGAAGTAGTTTTCATCTAATTTAATAGTAATATTTTTCTAAGATTGTACATGCTGTTTGACAATGACAGTTGCCTAGAAATTCCTCAGGTATAATGAAAAAGAGACAAAAAGTAAAATGTTACAGTAAAACTTCTTAGTAGAACTACTGATTTCTTTATACAGGTTAAGGTTCAAAATGTTGTTCAAGTGAAGTATTAATCTACTCATACTTACTAGCAGCACCCTTTGTTGGTAACTGGGAGTGTGGTCCCCTGGATATGTTTTTGTAGTTCCTTAGCAAGATTTCTGGCTTTCAGGTTTACAGATAAAGGTGCTCTAAAAAAGAAAGCGGGGAAATTAAAAAAAAAAAAAAATTAAACAACACAAAACAAACAAAACAAAACTAATCCCCCCCCCCCAAACCAACCAACCAAAACTTTACTAAGAAGAATCTAATCTTAAAAAAGATAATGCAAAATGGATATACAGAATTTAAAGACCTACTTTTTCCTTTCATAAAAGTGTTTTCCCAGATGTGAGGGCAACAGCCTTCTAATTCGGTCATCAGACAGAAAGAGATCAAATCTGTTCAGGAGGCGTCGCTTTGCTTCAAATAGTTTATACTCTTTTTTGAGAGTTTTGTATGAGATGATCTGCAATGCAAGTAACAGTTTAGTCCCCACTGCTGAAAACCCAGCCTAGAATACTTCTTAGAACTGCACAGCATTAACTTGCGTAACTGATAGTCTATCAAGGTGCATTATTTTAGAATGCTGAAGACAATCAATAGAAAAAGGATACACTACTTTTTGTTTTAAGAATCAAACAATATGGATCTCTTGCATAGTAACTGCAAATCACCAACAGAAGTTGAGTACATCTAAATCAAGGTTAAATACAACTGTAATTTTCTAGTTTTATTGCTCGTAGTGTAAACAATCCAATCCAGCTGCACAGAACTCAAATATTCTTTTATGTTGCGAGTTTTTCAAAGTAAGTATTGAGCATTTATCTAGCAATTACATCTGATTGCTAAAGATCCTGTTTCAAATTGAAGAAATTATTCTGAGTAAATTTTGAAGTTTGGAAAAACTACAGTTTGAATAGTCAGAAAAATCTTATTAGAGATCATTAACTCAGAACAATTGAGATTAGAATATTAAACAGCAGAAAACAACAACTACTTTCGCTTTTCGTTGGTACAAGAGGAAAGAAATAACAGTACTATACCATTACATATCTCTTACCTGGCTAATGCTTCTAATCCCATTCTGGATTAAAAGTTTCCTGTACAGATTTTCAGTCTGTTCTGCTGATAAATTTGGTTCATCCTTTGTGAACAGGCAAACCTCAGCTGTTTCTGGTCGAATGCCATGGGGCAGTGGTCTACAAGGAGAATATGAGAGGGACAGGGAACGTCTAAGAGGAGAAAGAAGTTTTTTCCAGAACTAGGTCTACGCTGAGAAATCACTACCTTTTAGCAAGTACTACAGGGAAGCTAGATTCTGTTCTTTGCTAACTACTAAACATCCTCAGTGGAACGTGTATTTTTTTAAAGCACGCAGAACTGTAAAAGTTAAACAATCATATAGCATGGCTCCAGTCAGATACACTGCTGAATCCATCTGTCCTGAAGAAGGGGTCTCTATACTGATTTGGTGGTGGGTTAAGACAAAGAAGAGGTTGATTTCTTGAGCTTCAGGACTGAAAGGCACATACCTTGTAACTGGCAACCACACACTCGGTATTCTCTGTGAGCATAAAGCAGAGCCGAGCTTCTAGTTACACCAGAAGTGGGGGTGAAGCAGTGGCCTGGCCCGACAGTTCTGGCTCTCGGCTGGGGCAAGGCCAGGACAGGCCGTGACAGTCAAATCCCTTAAGCTCAGAACCAGCAGAGTGCTCTTTTCCGGGCCGAAGGACACGAGTAACCCCTGTACCTACACGGCCGAGGTGAATTTCTTACATTCTGATGAGCTGTGCCACCCGCGGGACCTTCCAGACCGTCACCAGGAGGTGGACGTTCTCCCTCTCGTTGAGGAGCAGCGCGTCTCCCTTGGCCTTGCTTCTGGCGAAGGCCAGGAGGGCCTCCACCGCCTTCTTCACCTGCAACGGCACGACAGCGGCAGCAGCCGGAGTGAG
>NW_009230530.1:0-389 GCF_000690835.1 Fulmarus glacialis
TGATTTATAGGGACCTGAGGGAGCGTGTGGGGTTGGAGAGCCGCGATGCTGTAAGAGTTACAGTTCCTGTAAAAGAAGCCGCATAAACTTTTTCTTCTTCTTTTCTTTTTTTTTTTTTTCCTCCACGCACGCCTAAGATGTGTGGTGCTTTCAGAGCAGAAAAGGGGAGGTTTAACGTTTTCATTTTCCCTGGGATGTGAAATGCACCGGGGTGGTAGGAGCTGCCGGATTCAGCCCTTTAATCTTTCGTGAAACCATTCTCTGGAAAATTGCCCTCTCCCCCGCTGCAGCAGATAAACCTTGCTCACAAACTCCTTCCCGGGGCGCTTTGCCCAGGGACTGAGGGAGGAGATGACAGGCGGCACCATTTCCATGCCAGGTTTGTAACC
>NW_009230530.1:505-1012 GCF_000690835.1 Fulmarus glacialis
AGACCGATGATGTCTTTAAGGAAAAACAGTGATGCTGCAGATTAGAGGGGACTTGTTAATCAATTGCACGTTTGAAAGGGCTTTTCTTCCCTTTGTTGCTTTCGCTAATCCATTTACCTCTCCCCGGGAGGTGACAGATGCCTATATTTCCTGTTATTCAGCTCCGGGGTCCTGGGTCTTGCCATTTGTTCCATTACCGCGCAGGGGAGAGGGTCAGCAGAAAGCTAGAGGTCTGGGAGTTTTCCGGGGGGAGAGCGGGAGGCGAGCGTGTTACAGCTCGCGGATTTGGAATCAGTTCCCGTCGCGTTTATTTTTCCTAGTGCCTTTATTGCTCCCTTTGAAGGGGGGCCCGCTAACAAATTGCGCGGCCTGCCCCGCCGCCCTGCCCCTCCTGCGGGGTCCCGGGTTCCGGGGATCTCCCGGCCGGGCGGGGGGAGGCTGGGGGGGCTGAGGTCGAAGGCAGTGCCTCCTCCCGGGGCCGCGGGGTGGGGGGGTGTGTGTGTGTGA
>NW_009230531.1:0-523 GCF_000690835.1 Fulmarus glacialis
CCTGGAGACCACTGTTACCTGCTGCTTGGAGCAGGGGAGAAGGGGTAAGGGGAGCCTGGAGACCACCAGCAAGGTCATGGAGGGCCTGGAGACCGATGCTTCCCTCAGAGGGGGCCCGAAGACCACCATGGGGCTCAAGGGGAGCCTGGAGACCACTGCCACTGGCCACTTTGGGCAGCACACAAGGGGGAAGGGGAGCCTGGAAACCACCAGCAGGCCCAAGGGGAGCCTGGAGACTGCTGTCACCCGCTGCTTGGAGCAGGGCAGAAGGGAAAAGGGGGGCCTGGAGACCACCAGCGAGGCCACAGGGAGCCTGGAGACCACCATTTGGCCCAAGGGGAGCTTGAAGACCACCATGGGGCTAAAGGGGAGCCTGGAGACTGCTGCCACCGGCCACTCGGAGCAGCATACAAGAGGAAAGGGGAGCCTGAAGACCACCAGCGAGATCATGGGGAGCCTGGAGACCACCGTCACCTACTGCTTGGAGCAGGGCAGAGAGGGAAAGGAGGACCTGGAGACCACC
>NW_009230532.1:0-202 GCF_000690835.1 Fulmarus glacialis
TGTGAGAAGGAAGTTCAAAACCCCCGCCATGGGAGGTGGCCATTCAGGGGGACGGTAACAGTTGCTACATTTATCTCCTGCCATTGAAAAGAGCTCTACTTAAAGCTCGATTAAAATGTTTGGAAACTAATGCCACCCTGGATCCCTCCCTAATTAGAGGGCCTGGATAGATCACTATCACCCTGATCAGTCAAAAAAACCT
>NW_009230533.1:0-11818 GCF_000690835.1 Fulmarus glacialis
TGCACTTCAAAGCCATTTCTAATTGAGTATTTTCAACTATGGAGTATGTGGAATATTTATATTTTCACTGTTTCAGAAAAATATATGATATATTTAACAGCAGAAAGAAAGAAAATAGTCTTTGGTTTGGGATTCCTTTGGATACTGTGCTTTAATAATTGTCTTAATTTTATTTCCTTTTTGGTTTCTAGAATGGTAACCATACATATGTAATCCTTCTCTTCAAAAGGAAAAATAGTATTTCCTTTTAATGATATATAATTAAATCCCGTAACTTGCTATTAAAACCTAATTTATGCCTTTATTCCCATTATGCACTATTTATTACTGCGTATGGTGCCATTTCCTCTGCATTTCATGCAGGGGTAGGTTGCTGCTGATTTTCACTAACTGTGAAAACTTCCATGACAACACCCAAATCTTCTTTTGCTTGAGAGAATTGTTTTGCTTTGGGCCTTCCAAAATAAGTTTGAAAGCATATTGGTGATGCAGACTGTATTGCAAGAGTGATAAGCAGCTTGCGAAAACTTTCCTGCAATTGCACCATGGACTTAGAGAGTAGTTACAGAGAAATGGCTTCTCCAAAGACATGGAGCTATCCTACCATTTAACCCAAATACAACTGTTACTTACAGTTACCCCTGGAAGATCTCTAATGCTTTGAGAATGGAAATCCTGTTGAAAGGGATGAGTAGCATATTAAAACTTATTTGTCATTGACCGGGAAAATTCTGGATCATACCAGTTTTGCTGTCTGACAGCTAAACAGTAGGAAAAGTCTGAAAGTGAAACATGCCAAATGGATTCTCTCTCAGTGCTTCAGGTTCAGAGACCTCCTATAGTAGCTATGTGGTAAATCTGAACTAAAAGGTGGAGCATGAGGGAAGCCTATAGCATCTTTTGTCTATTTATGTACTATACCCAGCGAAGATTTGACTTCTGAAATTCTGGTGGATATAAAATAGTTATTGTGATCTATTACCTCTTCTTGAGGGGGCTATAAATTTTGGAATGGGGTATATAAATTGTAACTTAAAGATGAAAGTTACCTGAAAATATTTGAAGTCTATACGTAATGCTCTATTATGAGGCAGGAAAGAGAGGCATGGAGGTAGTTTTTTGTTTAGTTTTTGCATAAAAATATCCAGTTAAGGAAATCCAACCAAAAGAAGTCACCCGTATTTGCAGGTGAATTCAGACTTTATAAAAGGTTCTGCCATGACAGTAGCAAGGACTGAAGTCTTTGACTTGACCTCAGCAGTTTACAGCAGGAGTAGAAAAATATTTTATTCTCTGTTCAGTAACAAGCTTCCTCCTATTCTAAATGGTAAAACACAGTACTCTTGTTTTCCTGGAGCTGAACTATTAATTCGGCAAAGTGGTTGTGCTGGTTTTGGCTGGGATAGAGTTAATTTTCTTCACAGTAGCTAGTATGGGGCTATGTTTTGGATTTGTGCTGAAAACAGTGTTGATAACACAGGGATGTTTCAGTTACTGCTGAGCAGTGCTTACACAAAGTCAAGGCCTTTTCTGCTTCTCACCCCACCCGCGAGGAGGCTGGGGGTGCACAAGAAGTTGGGAGGGGACACAGCTGGGACAGCTGACCCCAACTGACCAAAGGGATATTCCATACCATATGACGTCATGCTCAGCATAGAAAGCTGGGGGAAGAAGAAGGAAGGGGGGACGTTCAGAGTGATGGCGTTTGTCTTCCCAAGGAACCGTTAGGCCTGATGGAGCCCTGCTTCCCTGGGGATGGCTGAACACCTGCCTGCCGATGGGAAACAGTGAATGAATTCCTTGTTTTGCTTTACTTGCGTGCGTGGCTTTTGCTTTACCTATTAAACTGTCTTTATCTCAACCCATGAGTTTTGTCACTTTTACCCTTCCGATTCTCTCCCCATCCCACAGGGGAATTCTCTCCCCCATCCCACCGGGAGGGAGTGAGTGAATGGCTGCGTGGTGCTTATTTGCTGGCTGGGGTTAAACCATGACACTGGTATATAGGCAATCCTTTAGGATTAATTTGTCCACCAGCCAAAGAATTGCCAAGTTGTATGATCTTCCATGCATCTTATGGATGTAAGCTGGATTTGAAGCATGGGAAGGAAAAGGTAAGCAAAGAGGGTAAGAAATGACACAGTACTTCCCTGTAGAATCTAGAGATAAAAGGTTTTTTACCCCCTGTGATTTTTAACTCTTACTGTTCAAATTTTTCTGCTAGTTGGCACTTGACTTGCCTCTTCCCCTGAGTCCTAGGTGCCTGGATGGCCCCACTCCCTGGGATATGGAGCTGTGTCCCTGGGCCCTCCCAATCCAGTGCAGTGTTATTCTAGTTCTGCTATACCTGGAGCACTCCCTTTGCTGAGGGAGGATGATCTGCCTCCTCATGCAAAAATTTGAAAGCAAGTATTGAAGAGTGTTGCAGCTGTAAAATCACTTACAGTATAATAAGAAAATGTGGATTTTCATCCCAAGTGTTTCAAAACTGCATTTGACAACAGCAATTACAGACAACTCCACAATGCAAGGAAAATATAAACAGTTGGAAACCTCCCATCATTACATAAGGAATTATCTCCAGCATTGCAGTTATTTTATTAAACTTGACAGGTAATGAAGGGGGATTTTGTTGTAAAAAATACATCTATAATAAGATGTATTGTTTCTGAGATCAAGTATGGTTACAGCGTTGCTTGAAAATGCATAAACACTGAAGTGTTTGAATCAAGAACTACAGGGCAAGTAAATGTCAAATCACTGGAAAATATTTTAAAACATTATGGCAGCAAAAAAGAAAAATCTTTGGAGTCATGTATAAAAGGTAGACCAGACACTACTTTGTAAATGATGAATCTATTATCAGAGCAGTTATTTAACAGGAGATAAAAAGAACTGTGAAGCAGGTAAGTAAAAGCAAAATGGAAATCTAGAGGAAGACAATCATATCTTCTCTTTTATTTCACATTTGGTTTTACCAATTTATGTAATCTGATGGGAGATTTAACAAGTTTTATGAATGATCGAAGTCATTAAGTTTAATGCGGAGTCACTAAAGGGATGAATGCTCCACTAGAACATGGCTTTGAAATCAGGGCAACTTACATAGGCCAGAAAGGATCATTCTAACATCACCTGTAATATAACACAAAGTATCAATTTTCGTACCTCCTTCATCACTTTCCTCCAAGACACGCTTGGATCTCACTGAATAACATGTTTGAGTAACCCATACCTGTCTACCTTGCCATAGTTTCCAGGAAACACAGTCCCTTACTTCCTTTGTTAGCCTGTTTCAGGAGTTAATTGTACTTCTTTTTAAAAATGAAGACCTGAATCTATGTATTTGAAGTGTGATTTAGATTATATTCTTCCACATTTTAATAAGCCCAGCTGTGCTTATCATCCCTTCAAGCTAAGTCAGTTGAATGAACATTAAACCAAACAAATGCTTGTCCTTAAAGACAATGGCTTCCATGTCCAGGTGAAGCTCTAATATCCACAGTGATGGATGAGGAGCTGCTAAAATAGTTAATGAATACATTATGTTGACATGACCATTGGGATGACTGTCGGGCTATTAGTTTAGTTAAACACTGGGCTGTAAGAAAAGCAAACAAAAAGAGAAGAATAGTCAGAGATAAGCCATATCTTGGTAAACATTTAAAGACTTACACAACCAAGGCAGAACCAGGGCTTGACCTCCCACTTAGCTCCTTCTAGGAAAGAAAAGCCCAGAAACTGAAAAGAGGCTGGGCTTAGAGGGTATCTCGCTTGATCTACAGACCTGGTAAGTCTTGGGCGGGGGGGAGAACCAGGCCATGACATAAGCATCTGTTCCAGTATTTGTTGTTTTAAAGTCCATTTTATACTTTGCATATGAAAACAAGCCAATGAGCATCACAGAAGAGAAGCTGTATTACGTCTGTCGCTCTCTTGTCTTGAACAATGGCCTGAAGCAAATGCCTAGGAAAGAAGATAAGGTTAGAGGAATCACACATCCGAGAAAAGTCCCAGCTGACAATGGTTTGTGGCACAGGAACTTCCTGAGGTAGAAATGGTTTCTGTGTGTCTAATACCCCACCTTGTATTTCTTTTCAATGTACTTGTCAGTCTCTTCTTAAACCAATATACACTTTCAGCAGTCACTATCCTGTGTCAAGGAGTTTCATAACTTATACATCATGTGTAAGAATATACACTTTCAGCAGCCACTATCCTGTGTCAGGGAGTTTCATAACTTATACATCATGTGTAAAAACTGTCTCTTTTTTTTTGTTTTGAATCTCCCACTTGCTGACTTTATTTCCTTCACACTTGCATGGGAAAAAGCAGTGAAAAAATGTTTCAACATCTATTGACAGCCACTTCAAATACTGAAAACAACTTCAAACAAGTGTTTCTGTCCTTCTGAAAGCCTCCAGGCACTATGCAGGTACACAGCCAAAAGACAGAGCTGCAGGTTTTGTATCAAGTGAGACCTACTGATTAAACTTAATTGATACATAAAATAATGTAATTTTGGGCTACTAATCACAGAACTGCAAATTCCTTTTCCAGGAGCAGTAAAGACCTGAGACCTGGTACATAAAGAGATACCCACTGAGAGATCCAAGAGGCAGAAGCTTTGAGAACCAATCTTTAAGAAACATTTGGATTGGAGAAAGCTGAAAATGAGTTCTTTAATGAACCCCCATCGTGATATCATCACCTGTAGATAAAAACCAAATCCGTCATTAACATTGGCAAAGGAGAGAGAATTCTCACTATTTAGTATTTGTTTCCATTACTAGAATTTAAGACTGCAATTTTAAGCTGGTCTTTGGTATCTGTTGAAGCCCTTGGTTTATGGTGCCAGTGACTGATAAAAATAATAGATTGCTTTCCTTCTTACGATGTGCCCTCTAACTCATAGGTAGGCAGCCAGTGGCTCTTGGTTATGCAAGTGTAACTTTACAAAACTCCATGAAGTTAGCCCAGATTTCCACTACTAAAACTGAATTGGTATGGCCAGCTGACTTTGCTCATAGTCTTTTACTCTAGTGTCAAGGCATCACCTTATCTTAGTCTTTCATCAGAGACAGGATTTTCCAAGAGCTCTTTTCAAGTTGTAGAATCATTTAACAGGCTGATTAATCAGGTATTCAGACAGCAGCTGCAACTTCTGTTTGCAGTAAAGATCTGAAATCCCTTTACACTAGTTTTAGTCTAATAAAAATCCATGCTGAAGAATCTCACCTTTACCTCGGTGCCTAAACTCTCTAATGCTACCTGCAGCTGCCAGATGAAGCAATCAAGTCCTGTGCGCGTTGTAAGGAAACGGTTCCTTCTTTATTTTGTGGGTGATACCTTTAGCCCTTACAAACAAACCCATATATGTTCTGTTTTCCCATGACAGCTTGAACGAGTCAATGTAATCTATAATAATTTCACTGAATTGTATTTCTCCATGCCTGAATATTAACATTATAAATAACAAATAACTAACACAAACTAAGACATACTTTATTAAATGCAATTTCCTCCATCCTTTGGAAAATATACTAGTGTGGCATGATACTGTTTTATAAGCATGTGTTGCCTTTATCCAATTTTCTGCCAGTGCTTATGAATTGAATGACAGTTGGATTTTCTGTAGAAATTTAACAATATATGCCTTATTGTAAATCACTGAGGCTTGTGCTCCCACTGTATTCTTGCACTAGAAAAAAAAAATCACAGTGCTTTAGTAATTATTTCTGCCATGACATGTGAGAATAACACCAGCTTATACTTCATGCTCTTCTCCCTTTCTCAAATGGATGATACAGATATTTTGTTTTCTTTTTCTCATTGACTTATATCTTATTTAAAGGGAAAGAAAGATATAATTCTTGTTCTTTTGCCATTCTGGGGTGAGTTCATCAGCACTTGATTTCCTTCAGTCAACTTGATAGCAAGTAACACCAACAATTGGCAATAAACTGAGTATTTCTATTTCCTTGGAGACAGCTAATGATAGACTTAATTGCAGGTGAGGGTAAGGCTCATCAACACTCAGCTCATGCTGATGAATCAAAAAATTACTTCACCTGTACTTTATGTACCTTTTTGTGGGGGTATGTAGATTTATAAGAATATCAAGAGTCTAAGGTGACATGGGGAAAAGCCAGTATGCTATTGATATGGGTGACTGCAACTAGTTCTTTAAGCTGTTTTCTTCTGTGTCTTGCTTTTCAGCCTGAAGAACCCCTTTTCTACCTCTGATCAACCAAAGAATGAGGCAAACAAATGAGAGTGCAAGTGATGCATTTCTTTTAAGAATTCTTTTTAAGAATTCCTTTTCTTAAGCTGGCCATTGACTGTTTCTGAACAGAAACCAGTGTGTGTGATCAAAAGAAAAGATCATCCTGGGAATAAAATAGTCTTGCTAAATACTGCAAGTTCAGGAATACACATTTAAAAAGAGACTTTTTTCAGAATTGTCGCACTCTCACTGAGTTCCCGTTCAAGCTGCAGGTATCCCATAGACAGTAAATGTTTTCTATCTTCACTTCTTCAGCTTTAAGATGTTGTTTCCCTCACAGAAGGGGAAAGTTTAAGTAAGCTTAAATGTTCTAGGGTCTGAGATCCTGACCAGAAAGATGCTATGAGAAGGTATAGAATACATATCTTTGCAGTGCAATCTTTGTCAGCTTAGATCGTGTTTTTGAATTGAAGTTATCTTTGATGAAAGAGTTTTGGTTTAGAAAAACACATCATTTCAGAGCAGGAACATGTGGTGTTCGAAAGCAGTCAAGTTCTCTGATACTTATCAACAGCTACAGTTTCTTGGAGAGAAACATGATAAATGAAAATTCTGCACTGCCTTCCAGGAAGGGTTCAGCTCCTCCAAAGAGGAACACAAGTTCAGAAGGAATCACTGATGAGCCAAGGGAAACAGCTGTGCTTAGTTAACATAGTAAGGATTGAACAGAATAATTGCAAGATGATGATAGTACAGCTAAATTATTTCAAACCAGTATTTTAATGAAATTCTTCACAGCAAAGACTTGCAACTTTATAATCTTGCAACATGTAAGAAAGGAACAACAGATGAGGGATTTTCTCTGTTGATTTCTTAGTTCATTATTGACGCATTTATAGTTTGTACCTACATGCATAGTGACTAAAGGACAGTGTGCTGGAGATAACAGTTTCCTAAAATCTCTCCCTAGAAGGACCAATGTGTAGCTCAGCATTTTTTACACCCAGGCCACTATAATCCTGTCGAAGGGCACATTTTTTATTTCATTTAAAACATGTATCTAATGCACAAAAGGCTGACTTTAACTTTACCCCTGGGCAAAGTATTTTTCTTTTTATTCTCTATTTTGCTGTTGTCCATCTCAGTCTCCATTCTTGGCAGCTAAGAAATTTCAGTGTTCTGGTGTTTGTAATGCAGAAACTCTGGACTAATTGTGATATATTTTTGAAGACAATGCCAGGAAGCTTAAATGCCATATTTATAATACCTATTATGGTAGGAACGTGTCAAAGAATATTCTGCAAAACTGTTCTAGTTAATGCTGTCAAGTTGTAGGAATATATCTGTAGCCGGTGGTTTTAATAGCCAGATGTTCTAAAGGGCCTTTTGGACATGCAGACATCTTAATTAATATGGCACCAATGTCTGAACTAGATCTTGTTGAAAATTTGCACTTAATTGTCACAAATCCTGCATGAAAATTTAACAACTTAGTAAAAATCTTAGAGAAAACAGAGACATCAAACTTGTCTGGATGTAAACAGTCATGACCTTCTTGAGCTGAGAGCAGAGCTAAAAACCAAAAGAGAGCTTAGGCTAACGTGATGGAAGACATGAAAAGTATTGCAGGCTGGTTTACTTCATGGGCTCTGGTTAGTTGTAAATACTAGCACTTCTCTTCTTAATTCTGCATTTAAATTCCAACTATTTGCAAACTGCTCCATCCATTTCCTTCCTAAGACGTATTTTTTCCATGCAGTGAAATAACCTGAGGTGTGAATTTAAAGCACAGCATCCTTCCATGCTCAATATGCTCTTCTATGCTTTTTTTATAAAACACTACCAGAGTAGGTTAAAAGGCATCTGTGTCGAAGGGAACAAACAGATCTGAGCTTCATCTGGCTTGTGATTTGGTTTGGAAGCTGAGTAGCCACACTATGTCTCAGCAAAGATATGTCCCCTATTTTATGCTTCAGCAGAAGGGAGGAGGATGAGCCACAGAGATGTAGACAGGAACAGAGCAGTTAAAAGGGAAGGCAAAAAATAAACCTGTGATTATCACTTTGAAGCTTTCATGCCTCCACCTCCTCAAACATCATTATCTTTGCAGCCACTGAGGCTCATCCAGGATCATTTCCTTCCTTTTGCCAGCTTCCTTGGAGACAGACAGGCCATCACCTGCCCACCTGTGTGCACAGATGCTTCCTGGTTCTTCGTACTTTGCTGTACTTCAGTCAGCTGAACCTGCTGGTGCTCTGGGCCCGTTCCCCTCCTGCTAGTTCATACCCGCATGGCTTTCCCACCCCAGGAGTTTTCACCTGGCACACGCTCTCCAAGGAGGCTGGAGGAGATGCAGGGTGGTGGAGGGGAGAAAAGATGGGAGAAAACACTCTAGGGATGGAGGGAGCATAGCTGTGGGAACAGCATCACTTCTGCCTCAGTGTGTTCTTCCTGCTCCCATAATGCTCACTTGTGATGCCCAGGATACTTTCTGAATCCCTCCTCAACTTTGAGAGGAAAAAACCCACCCAATAAACAGTGAAATAACAACTGTTCTTTGTTTTGTTACTCATTTCAGACAGTTTAGGCTTTTCTGGCTTTTGGTATACTCAGAGAGTGGCACTTCTGCTGCAGCCAGGGAACTAAAGTACTGAACTTGACATGAAGCATGGTAATTTTTGCTGCTGGAAATGGTTGAATGATTGAAAGCAGAGCTGAAACAATTTATATTGAGAAGATTTATGTTCCGATAAATATTTTGAGAATTTTCAAAAAGCCGTGTTTTCCTCTATACTTGTTGGTACTTATTTTCAAAGGAAATTGAACATTTGTATTTATGAGTGTTTCTGTCTTAAAAATAAGGCAAACTGCTGAATTGCAAGCACTAGGTCAAAATGACAGGTGCCTGATATATAACGAAAGTAGTTATGCAGCCTGTAACACCCAAGTATCTGAGGTCAGCTAATAAACAAAGATTAATTTAATCTTACTTAATAATTAACACTAAATATCCTGTCTGTGGTGTTTTTGTTTTTGGTGGGGTTTTTTTGGTTGATTGGTGACTTGGTTTTTTAAGCATACTCTCCCCTCTACTTTTTCAGTGTAGGACCTATTTATCTTTCACAAGATTCAGGATTGAAATCTTGACCTAATGGCTTCATTGAGACTAAATCTTGGCCCTCTTTTGCACCCTCCCCCAGTTAAATCATTACAAATTCCAATTTGTACTATATAACTGATGGGATGATTTAGGGTTTATCCAGCTGCAAATAGGCTGACTCACACCAGTTACAGACATGCAATTTGTATTATTTCTCAATTTTCCCCTAATGTGAGCAAAGATTGCACAGTGGGTCACTGATGGGACTGGTAGTGAGCACTAGAAGATTTGGTTCTCCATGCTTTCTCTAATCTCTGTCTAACTCTGTTTTCTGTTAAGAGGAAGCACCTTTCTGTACTCAAAGCTCAAAGGTATTGCCACTAGTTCGGCATACTTAATCTGAGATGTGGAAGTGGGAATCTCCTTGGGATGTTACTGTACAAGAGCTAAGTGGTCTGAATACACTTTTTTTCGCTTGTCCTACTCTTGCTTTAGATACACATGGAGCTTTCCTCTGTTTTTTCCTGCCGTTTGTAATCTCCTTTTTCTATAGCCTTCAAGTTCAGCAATCATAGTTTGCTGGGGTTTTTGCAAACAGTTGAGTGATGATCCGTGTCCGAGAACTTCCAGGACTCAGGATGGATGGAGTTACAGTTGCTTGCAAATGCATCGGCTGAAGGGTGATAACCATTTTAGGGAGTGCTCCTAGCCTATTGCAAATGCAAAGTAAAAAATGCACTCAAACTGTGATGAAAGATGTTCAAGTGAACACATTTTAGCTGTTACAGGATAGAGTTTGAAAGTTGTTCCTGGCCTGTTCCTGCAGCTCATCTGAGGCACTGTATTTCATTGAACTGTGGTAACTGAACCTGGTGTTTGAGTTTTATGACAAAGAAAGTGAGAGTCAGATGGAGTAAAAATAGACCAGCTGTTTCTCCAGCAGACTTTCTTACTTGTCAAACCAGAGTACCTAATATGATGAGGGGTGAGCTGAGGACATTTCTGTCTAGTGCATTTGTCAATTCACACAGTGTTTGCATCAGAATTCCCATTTGTTCATCCTTCTCAGAAAACCCTTGAAACTTCTGTTATTTTCTTATTTAATGGAAGGCTCAGCAGTACTACATGTCCCTTTGTGTCCTTCTCTCTGATAAAACTATCATGCTGGCAATGGCAGATTTTCTCAACAGATCATCAGTAACAGATAAAGGTCTCCTAGGAGAAAATACAATTTGGATGTAGCATCACTGCAATTACAACATCAGTCCTTTTGTGGTTCATGTATTTGGGTGGTACTAAAGAACATAGTTTTACAGGACAGATGAAAACATTCATTTGAACTTGCCCATAACATGGCTGTTGTGCATTTTCTGATGAGCATGCTTGTAGACAACTGAAGACAGTTCCTTATTTATTTGTGCATAATGTTAACTTGTGTGATATTATTTTATAGTAATTGGCTTATTTGTGACAGCTTTGAATTTCATTCTTTTCAGTATTGCCATTTGTTAAACCATCCCTTTGTTAGAAGTCTTGTGAGGGAACACTGAATTTTAGTTCAGAAAAGAACTAACTAGGCAAAAGACTCAGTTTTGTCTTTGTTGACTTTATTGGGCCTAAATTTATGCTGCACTACTGAATGAAATAAATGCTTGAAATACTCGGCCTGCTACTTTGATGTACTGTATACAGCTCAGGTGAGTAAAATCCAATATCTGTTTGATGTGATAGATGCCATCTAAATGCCTTATTCTTAAGGACAAGGGGGCAGTCAGAGTGTGATTCCATGCCCTTCGCTATGTGGCTGCATTTAGGTACCTGGATTCAAGTTGCTGCCTGTTCTCTGATACACCCATGTAATTTTGGATCCTGAGATACTACATCAAAGGGAGTGTGAATGTGGATGCAATGAATATAATGCACAGTTGTGTTACCTGACAAATGAGTAAAGTGACCATATGGAGCTGGAGAGGCTAGAATCTGTCATTTGATGAAGAAGGACAGGAAATACAAATCCAACCCCTCTTCTTCCCTCCAGTGTTGCGTGAAAGCATGAGAATCGCAGAACAGGTCCACATTCCTGTTGTTGTAAAACCCACACTTTTTGTTGCCCCTGTACACATCCTCTAACCATCCCTGCATCCTTGGCTGTGGCCCTGAGCGTGAAGTTCAGCGTTAGCATGATACTGGTGGCAGGCAAACAACCTGAAAGTTGGCATTTAGCTATTTTATTGTGAGAGGGATTGGTTTGCTCAGACAGTGTTTTTAAGAAAGCTAAAAAAAAAGTATAAATTTTACCTCCACCCCCCAAATCAGTCTACTGTAAATTGATTCATCTACTGTCCATGTGCTTAAGGTCAAATTTTTACAAAAGGCAATGATTTATCAACAGTCCTGGCTCACCAGGGAGGTCCCAGTTGACTGGAGGTTAGCAAATGTGACACACATCTACAAGAAGGGACTGAAGGAGAATCCGGGGAACTACAGGCCTG
>NW_009230534.1:0-4845 GCF_000690835.1 Fulmarus glacialis
GGGGGACTTCACCCAGAGGGAGTGCTGTTCGATGTCTGGTTAGGAAAAAGGGCAGGGAAGTACATATGATAAAATCATCAGGCCTTGCTGGCACTGTAATACAAGTCCAAAATAATTTCCAAAGACTCACATCAGTCAGGAACGAAGAGAAGTAGGAAAAGCTGCTTATGTCAATGAAACAGGAGTATTGACAATCAGGGTTTTGGAGAGGCAGAAGATAAAAACTCTGTTCCTATTACTTTTAATTTGCTGATTTTTTATAAACCTGTCGTAAACAAAAACATTTAGTACATATACAAGTCCTTTTATTACCACTTTTGGGCTACATAAAGTAGCATTTACCTCATGCGTAAGGATGTAGTACCCTTTCCAAAGGAATACATCTACGTCTACGCTTGGCAGCTCCCTCTCCTTGTGTCTCCATTACCAGGTTATTTATGAGTATGTGGTGTATTATCTAAATCGGTACATGTTCTAGTAGCTGAAAGGAGTGAGAACGGCTTTATTTAGTAGTTGGTAATTAAAAGTGAGTCTTTCTTTGAGGAGAAAGAGGCTTCCCTTGAGCACCATTGCTTGTTTTTAAAGATGCAACTAGGAAAGGTTCAGTGAGACGAGGCAGCAGTTCTTGCTAACACCAGCTATAATGTTTTTAGGGCACATTGAAATTTAAATGTGCAAGTCAGCTAATGGAAACCACAGTGACTCCAAAAGCCAGGCTAAGCTGCCTGTTGTGGTGAAGCCCACCAGCCCCAGCAGCGCCGGGCAGAGGTCCCCGGGAGGAGCACCAGGCACCTTTGTTCACAGGCATGGGGGATATAACCCCCTGGGACCCCAGCCTGCACCGTGCACGGGCTCAGCTCTGCCAAGGCAGCGTATTGCTGCGGTTTGAATGATGATGTGTTGGTGATGATGATATTTGCCAAAGTAAGATGACAATGTGAGAGAGGCAGCTTGAAAGACATAGCCCCCAAAACACAAAGGCTTGAAAGCACGTAGTCTTTATCACTGCTCTCTATAGCAAGAATAACTCCCAGCTGGCTGCTGCGGCTGTCAGGCATTAACCTACTATTCCCAAATCTCCAAAATTAAATCCAGTGCGAGGCATCAGGAATATAAACTTTCCACGCTCCTCTTCCAGGTGGAGACCCTGGCCCCTGCAACCCCAAGTCCTTGGATGGTGAGTGAGGATGGAGTGAGATGTGCCAGGAACTATTTATCCCGTCCTGTTTTAGGATTGTTAACCAATATAGCTTATAGCTATAGCTATTCATTTGCGACATGGGCAAGTTGCGAGGCTTTGATTGTACACTGAGGCACTTGTAATAAGAGAGATACTCAGTATTCACAGCAACTTCTTTTAAAAGTGGCTCACTTCTTATTCCTGGTAACATCCTAAATCCAGGGAAAGGGGCAACTTCCTGCAAAATAAATTGTGGGATTTACAGCGGTGTTTAGAGGCATCCTTTATCTACTGATGTTCCTGAGTGCAGGTTTAAATCAAAGAGTAAAGTCCAATTCTGCTCCTAACAAAATATTTTCCATAGTATGGGAGGACATGGAGACTTGATTTGGTTAGCATGCACACAGGTAGCCTGTACTTCAGTCAATGCTTAGGTTAAGCACTGAGAAAACATCATAAAAGATGTCATATAGCAGTAACACTAGCATGCTTACCAGTCAGACATTATATGACATAATCTGAAGACATTGCATAAGCTATAAACCAAGAGATAGCACCTAAGCAGTCATGAGAGGCAGCCAAAAGTCTACTAAGAAATGATAATGCATTCAGTCTTCAAAGCTCGCTAACTCTCTGTCTATCAATTTCACCCACACCTAGTACAAATTTAGCGTCTGTTCCTCACTCACCTGCTCCCTTGCTGAGGGGAAAAAAAAAAAAAATCCTACTGCACTTTCTAGCTATTTGCCAGGAGCTCAGCACAGCGGTAATGAGTTGAATTGATGCCTAAATTAATCTCTTATTGAGGTACTGCAGGTGTTACCATTCCAGTGTCAAATGAAAGGGGTTCTTGGGAGTTTGCCTTTTGGTGAAGTTAAATTAGAGCTGGTGTTTCTGAAATTTGTGTGTCTACTTGTGGAGTGCTCTGGGCAATATTACACTAAATAAGTTATTTACACATTTATTCACTGAAGGGGGGTGGGGAGTGGATATCTCTGTTTTTCTTCTGATCCATTGCAAATTCCTTGGTTTTATAATTTCTTTTTTTCAAATCTGAGCATAGGCCTTTTCACTGAGTCCACTGGACATGGGCCTGTTGAATAGTGCTGCTCCACTCGTGTCGCTGAGAAACAAACCAATTGCTTTGTTGTTTCATTCTGCAGCTGAATCCCAGTATTTACCTTGCATTGCTGCTGAAGCAGAACGTTCATGGGGCAACTTCTTCTTTGGAAAAGCTTAATGTATTTATATGATTGATAGCTGGAAATAATAAATCGAGTATATTTGTGAGTTTTCAGAGCTTGGATAGTTACTCTACTGCAAAGTAGTGACTTTAGTAGGTTTCATTAGCTGGCTGAGAAGTCATAAAAAAAATACTGCAGAAAACAAGTCTGACTTGAACATCTGGAGGACGAGGAGTAGGAAAACAAATGAAAGGGCCTGCTGTATTCTGTGCCAGTAGGATATGCAATCCAGAAAGAGATGCAAATGACTAAGGCTGACTGATCTACTTTCTGTAAGCAATCAGCTTGACAGACTTAACCCCTTTTCTTGTTTGGAAATTATCCTGAAGTAAGGGCTGCTGCTTACAGATGTGTTTGCTATTTGCATACACTTTGTGAATAAACTTCTGCTTGTGGGTTAGTCATGCGCTATTCAGCATGACTATTGCTTGAGTGTTGTTGTTTGGAGAGTGTGATTCATCAGACCTGCAAGAGAGCTGTAAGGAGGGCTGCGTGAGCATTACTAGAAATATGTGTATGAATGCATATTCACAAATTGTGAGCGTGTTTGTGATGCTTTTCATCTCTCCGCAAACAACCGTATTTCCAAAGAAAATCTTGTTTGTACCAAAAAGTGCTCTGTAATTAGTAAGTTTTGGAATGGAAATGGTCATGGAAAACTTCGTGAAACCAATTGCAGCTGTCTGTATCTCTCTAGTAATCTATCTTAGATCGAGCAAAGTGGCAAGTGGCCAGCCAAGGGCAGAAAGGTGTATATGACAGTGGGTGCAACCTAGTAATATGCTTATATGGTTCTCTGTGTTGGCCCCCTGGGACAAGTTCTTGAGCCTCAGTCACAAGGTGCTTCCGTGTGGGATCCATTATTTTTCCTTATTGCTGCAGACATGCCTTTAGCCTGAGCAATGCACTGTCCTGACATGGTCTTGGTCTCTTGAGGGTTCTCTGCCCTTGGGGTTGCTGCAGCAGGGTTTGCTGCCCTGCCGTGCTCCTGGCGTGGCGGGCAGAGGCTCTAGCATGGCCGGGTTTGCAGACCTGTAGGGCTGGGTGGCCTTAGTGCAGGCTGCAAGAGCAGCGTAGATGTGGAAAGTTTTGGGTCGTATGGTATCAGGTCTGGTCGCAGGACACGTAGGTGGTTTCAATAGGAGTGCACTGGATATCCTAACCGCTTCAGGTCAAGTTATAATTTGGCTTGCACTGGGAAAAGGCCTAGTGTCCATATATTTCTGTCCTCAGAAAAGACCCCCACCCCCTAAAAAACCCCAACCACAAGGTGAAATGAGAGCCACTTGACTGTCCCAGTCCAGCAAAATGGCCTGGACCAAGTTACTGGTGAGTACAGAGCGGAAGCTTTTGCTATTTGAGTGCAAAATAGTGACAAAAATGACATTTTGCTTCCCCTCTCTTGGAGTACCTGAGGGGTGACCCCTTTCTCCTGGCAGAAGACCTCTGACCTGGCGAGGCTGCGGTTGGGGAAACTCTGGGGTGCGGGTGCCCCGTGTGTCAGCTGTCCCCGTTGCGGGGGAGGAAATGTGTGCAGGGCTGATTTCCCCAGCGTGGGGGCCGGTTCACACAGATGGTGCCGTGCAAAACGGTTCTGCTGTTTTGGGTGAGAGGTACCGGTGCCAAAGGTGATCCCTGGGCTGGAGCAGCACTGAGCAGCCACCCCAGCCAGGACCGGGTCCCCGCTGCACCTCTCAAGTGTGAAGGTAGATGCAGTTTCCAGCCCCTGGGAATTTTCAGCCTGGTTGGAGATGTGATGTAACCAGGGCTCCCAGGCCATTTGCGAGTTTAATGATCACTTAAAAAAATATACTTTATATCAAATGCAAACTGTCTGTGCTCCCCAGACGCCTCCCTTCCCTTGGCCTAATTTTCATTAAGAAAACATAATCAATTCTGCTTGAGGGTGTCTTTCTGGGGCAAAGGGAGAAGGGAAAAAGAAGCTGAGGAAGATCCTTTCTTCTTCAGTTTTAAAGCATGAGAAGGCAAGAAAGCAAAACACATGGGTAGGGATTTGTCCTAGCCCCAGCAGTCCCCTTATCTTTCTTTTTCTGCTGACTTCCTGCTCTGAATGCTTTGGCAGCTTGTAGGACAGCGTCTAAACTTTGCAAACATGAAGGAATTCAAATGGAACCCTGGACGTCATCGCATTTTCCAAGTTGGCCATAAATCACGGTTTGTTATGGTTATTCTCTTGTGAGGCAGAACATGTGCAAAGAGATAAGAGCCTGGCGGAAGGAGAGGCAGAGGGTATCTCAGAAGAAAAGAAACAGCAGTAGGAAAGACCTAACAAGAAATGTTTTGACAGTCTCGATTGGGCTGAACAGCCGTTGAGGAACTGGTGTGAGTTCTCATTGTTGCGGGGACATCGCCCCACCTAATTTTAAGTAAGTTTGCTTTGGAGCTGGAAGAGAGCTCTTT
>NW_009230534.1:4878-14192 GCF_000690835.1 Fulmarus glacialis
ATTTTCCAACCACAGCAATACGGTGATTCACCAGCCAGATCCTCAGGTGATATAAATAGACATAGCCTCCACCAGCTTCAGTGGTCTTGCACAGACTTACATCAGCACAAGAAACTTGGGATGGAAAGTTCCCATCGGTTTGCCCAATCTCTATCCCAGCCACTGCCAGCTGGTCTCTTACCGTACATCAGTCCTGGCTAGAGTTAGGAAGAGTCAGAGAGCTATCCCAAGCGGACTGGAAAGCTCGCTTTCTCTTAGTGAATGGAAGGCATAGGTTAGTTTCCTCTCAGGAAGCTTTCTCTTGTATCCATCATGTATTTTCCCTTGCTTTGCTCCTGGTTTGACCCCATTTTTTCTCGGTCGCTGGAGCTGTTTGGATGGGTGGGGTGTGGGATGATCTGCTGGTCCTCCACAACGAAACTGGGCATGCAGGGGGTCCGCTGGGGAGTTGCTCCAGAGATCTGAACCCTGGATTTAGCCATGGATTTAGTGCTTTTAAATATTAATCTTTTTAACTGGGGAGGTGGCTGCTTGGCTGGTGGGAGGTTAACCTGAGGAACAGCTCTAGACAAGGAGGTAATTATATTTACTCCTTGGCTGCATTATGTGGAATGCAGATGAGGGTTAAGTGGCTGTAATTACCTACGCAGTGTGCAACGTGTCACTCCTATTTTACAATAACAGGAGCAAGGTCGGCCGAGCCTGGACCTGTTGCTTTGGCTGTCCTTGGGTTTCCAAGCAGCTCCCACCCTGCCACTTTTCTCCGCTTGGCCAGCACATTTTGTAAGAATAACACCCAATCACTGTGTTAAATGGTGTTCAGAGGTGTTTTTACTTCCCCTGGTACGCTATTATTTGCTCCGTTATGATGCCACATAATGGACAAAGGTGAACAACTGGTCAGGAGATGTTTGTTATTTTCGGACATATTCAATGAGGCATTTTTTTGCAATTCTGTTATACTCGGGCCTCTCAGGAGAGGAGGGATACCTATAATTTGGCTGAACTTGTATCTTCCCAGTGAATGATGGCTTCAGTAATCTCCCTGACTTCCAGAAATAAAATACAATGTTGAGACCTGTTCTCTTTGTGCTGGGTTTGGAAAAAAAAGAAAAAAGAAAACCAGGGACATCCTTGGATCGCCAGCAAGAATTTGGATTTGAGGAGAGCGGTGAACCACCATCTATTCCAAGGATAGCCAGCCTGTGATTAGTGTCAAGAATCCATATCAAGAATGCAATGGTTACATTAGATGGGGCCTCATCAAGCAGCCTGCATCCCTCCATGTGCTCAGAACTAGGAGCCTGCAGCCTGGTTGCTCCCCGCCTGGACTGAGTGCACTGATGTGCTGCCTCCTTACTTTGGGCCTTCTGGGCTTGACAGAGAAGTCAATGCCAAGGATGAGGCAGTCCCAAGGCCTGGCCACGCTAGAGGAGCAATCTCAGCGGGGACCCTCACCAGTGATGCACCAGAGTCTTCAGCCCTTCATAGTCTCTGCTCCGCAGTGGGGTTGCTTCTGTTGAATGCCCTCCGTTAAACATCTTCAGATGAACACACCAGAGGTGTTCCTCTGCTACTTTTTTGCATTCGCTTCGGTAATCTTATTTCTACCTGCCAAAACCCTGCTATGAAAATTGAATGAACGGGGATGCCACTTTAAAGGGGTTCAATTGCTCTGCTGTGTGTGCTTCCTCGGCCTTCATCCTGGGTCCGCCTTGCTCGGTGAGGTTGCCTGCTCTGTGCGATGGAGGCAGAGCAGTGCTGTGGGCAAACTGAGCCAAAATGCGCATGGCAGAGCCGTGAGCAGCTCCCAGGCCAGCAGCAGTGACTCCCTGCAGCGATGCAAGCCTGGAAGTTGGCTCATGAGCAGGAAACTTTGAGAGCTGCTGCCAGAGCAGTAACAGTCGTGGGGAGACTGCTGGGGTACAGCTGCCCCAGCAGTGGGGCAGGGCCGGGAGGGTTGGGGTGCTGCGGGGAGGAGGAGGAGGAGGAGTGCACTAGGTGGCAGTCTGCCCTCCAACTGCGGGTGGGAACATGGGCGAGCGAGGTTGTAAAGGGGCCCGGGAGTGACCTGGCACAAGAGTCTTACGGCCAGGGGGCCAACGCTCATGGTCATCCTGGGAGCCACGGCGTAGCTGGTCTTGTTTGCCGGGAGCTCAGGCAGGTGATTGACCGCACAGGAGCCTCTGATCTCTTCAACATATCACAGCCTGTTTCTAGACCTTGTATTTGTGGGAGAAAGCTCAAACTGATGACCAGAATATGCCTGCAGAGTTAATCAACCAAATTAACTGAATAGTATTAAGTTTTAGAAAACTTAAGATTTGAGCTGTGGGTCATGATTTTTTTGTTATTACTGTATTTTTTTTTATGTGTCTTGGAGCTGGCAGAACTGCTAGCATCAGTCCTCGCCTCAGTCCAACTGGTCGAATTGTTGCTTCCAAACTTTCTGGTTGCCTAAATCCCTGTTATTTCAGTTGGACAGGCTTCTCCTTTGGTTCTGCACTGCTGCGCGGGGTGGCTGTGCTGTTTAAAGGCTGTCAGGCCTGATTCTCATTTACACTCTGGCAGCATGAACCTTCACACCCACTTGAGGGTCCTTTTCTTCTGCCGGAGTGTTGGAAGGGGGATTTGTCTCTGCAAAGCATGGATCCAGGAGGCAGCCATCCCCATCGTACGGGCTGTGTGTTATGTGATTTCTCTGGTCTCGAGTCAGCTTGCAGAGTCCTCTCTGATGCTGCTGGATGAAAAGCTAGGTACAAATGTCAGCTGGGATTTATTTTTGCAGTTGCTAAAGCCTTAGGCCCACTGACTGCTCCCATCTGCCGTGGGACTCCCACAGATGCGAGAGGTGGCCATGTGCTCTGGCTGAGGGTAGTG
Source organism: Fulmarus glacialis (assembly GCF_000690835.1). Classification (NCBI taxonomy): domain Eukaryota; kingdom Metazoa; phylum Chordata; class Aves; order Procellariiformes; family Procellariidae; genus Fulmarus; species Fulmarus glacialis. The sequence goes on from NW_009230534.1 coordinate 7,759, forward strand.
CCCGCTTGCACGTCTGCAGCAGATTCTGCATCGGTTAAAGAGCTGCTAGAAAACTTTCATGTGTGCTCTCTCTCCAGCTTTGACTCACAGCCTAATAGCATACTAAGGGTCTGTCCCTGAGAGCACCAAGGGTATGTATGATTGATTAATCAAGTTGTGTTATGTGCAACGCTAGTGTTTCCAATGTTTGTCACGTGCCTGTGGTTCATGATGTATGCCTGCACCCAACGTAAAATTAGTAGGTGTGTCTTATAAACAAAAAATAATAATCCTGTGAGTCAGAGTCAAAAATTTTCCTTTCTGTGTGAAGTGCTCATTAATCTGGAATTTTAAGTGAGGGGAAGGGTGGCCTGGAGATGGTTTGTGCTCACTTGGTGCTTCTTCCGGCAGCCGGCGACATGGCCGGCGATGGCACTTCTGATGCACCATCTTCTGCACATGTGTGTGCTAGAGCCACCGGCCGGGCTCCACGGCTCCTTCAGTGCCAGCTGCCCAAGGGGGCTCTGGTAGGGTCACTTGTGATCTTATCAGCAACAACAACAATAATGAATAATAGATAATTTTTAGGGCTGCTGCTGTTCTCTTAAGCTGGCAATTTAATTTCCTGAATGTGAGGCTGAGGGTAAATGGTTTTGTTGGGGTTTTTTGGTTGGTTTTGCCCATCTTGGTTTTTAAATGGATCTGGAAAAACCCCACAATTTCATAGTAAACATATTTGCCCAGAGACGTCATCACATTTAGGCATAAGCCATACGACGGGCTTCAAATACCTCTCTGCTTCTGGGGACGCTCTACGCTGGAGCCCCGATTGTCATATGTATATTTGACCCTTAGTTCTGCGATTCCCCTGAGGGAAGTTGCTATGTCTTTACTATGCATAGGTAAATAGCTACAGCAGGTCGGTATCTAAGTCAGAGGAGAATCCCTTTTATAACCCTGAAAAAGGGATGTCATGCTATCAATCCTCCAGAAAAGGATCTGGCAGATAAGATGGCAATAGTTCCCCTGCCAGTTCTACCAGAAGACCCGTGGAGCTGTTTGGTAGAGTTCCTGATGTGCTAGGCCTGAAATGCTGGAAACATCGCTGTGTGCTCTTAGGCTTTTTGTCAGCTGGAAGCCTCTGCCAGATCTCCAGTGTGGCGAGGAGGCTGCTTCTCATCTCCTCACATCTGGACCCCATGAAATTAATGGCAAAAGCAACTTTCTCTTGCAACTCCATCCAAATACTGCAACCATCAGCCCTCCACATCTCCTAATGAGGACTGAACTGGGGGAGCATGTTTCTCTTCCAGTGCCCTGTGACAAGTCAGCTGCATGCCTCTTGATCCATTTAATGATACTCCTCATGGAGACCTCACATAGGCAAAAGTAGAGAGATTTAAAAATAGTATTACTCTTGCTTATTTATCTTGCAGTAAATTCAATGTGTTAAATCATTGCCCTGCTAAAAGCCTGTCTTTCTCCGAGATCACTTCCTATGAGGTTAACTTCAGCAATTAAAATGGCTACTAAATCTTTGGTTGTCATTACAACACTTTTTTTTTTTAAAAAAAAACCCGACAAAACGTGCCAGTGTTCATTTTAGTGCCATAAACATGTTAAGTAATTGCATATTTATCTGAACAGAATGAGAAGTGTGGAATTTATTTTTAGAACTTGAGCTTTAAATAAACAGGACACTTTTAAACAGAAGTCCATTTTGGATAATGAGATGTTTTCGCGAACATAATGTCTATTTTCAGCATGTTCTCCCAAGGCTCTTTTAAAATGTGACATTCTACATTTAAATTGGAGTAGTACAGAATATTTGTGCATTAAGAGAGGTCAGCTCTTCTTGAGAGTAAACATTTGTATATATGTGGGGGTGTGTGATATGTCTCATGCAAGAACTGTGTGTAACAGTAGGAGTTAATTTGGTTTAATAATAAAGCTGTAAAAATCTAAAATTGATCAAACTCATAGATTGGTTTCCTAGTATAAAAGGCATTACTTAAGTATATTTCCCTATTACTATTAAATGTTCTTTTTGTAAATATGTATATACACCTAAGGAAACATTAGCTGTCCTGTATATGTCACCAAACTGCTGTTGTCCCCTTTCTTAGCTGTGGAAAAATTCGATACTGTTTAATGGAAGTAATACAACATACATAGACATCAGTATTTTCATGCTGTTGTGTGGTGCTTTCTGTTTGATAGAGACTGCATGATTGACCCTCTGCACCAGTGGAAGGAGCAGCTCGATACACCAACGAGCAGAACCACCTTATGTGTTAATGTAAGCACGAAAAGGGAGATTTCTGTAATCTGGCTAGAAAGGGGTATACAACATTTCTGTTTTCCATAGGCATGGTACATTTTCAGCCATGCGCGTTTCTTTGCTGAATCATCCCTGACACACCTACACAGAGCTGTGATTTGCCTCGAATAAGTACTGATGCCTGAAATAGATCTGAGCAGACATGTGCAGCAGTGTTTGTCAAAAGAGAGAAAGACATTTTATGTTTCATTTTATATATAGCGCGAGCTGCCAAGCTAGTCCATGTCACAAAAGAAAAGTATCAGTTCTTGTTTTCCAAGAACTGATGGTTTTTTCTCCTTGTGTTTGTCCCTGGCGAGGGACCTGCAGAGAGGTCATGGCAGCGCTTCCCCATCCTATATACTCTGATGCATGCGACCTGATGCAGTTGAATGGGAAGGAATAAAAAGGGGGGAAAAAAAGATGTCTTGGGGTGGGGGGAAGGTAGATGGGGTGACTTTATTCACACCAGACATAAATCAAACAACACTGAGCCCTGGCATTTGCCAGTGCGTGTTCCTGTTTGGCGGGTGCTCCTGCTCCTGCTCCTTGATGTAAAGACCTGTCTTGTCTTGGATTTCCCATGCTGCAGGATGCCCAACAGCACTGCGCCTGGGCTGTAGATCCTCCCTGGAGATGAGTGGCCTGGTCCACTTCCCCATATTAAATAAATATCTGTTATGCTGGGCTTTACCTCTTGCATACTGTGAGTGACCTTGCCCGGTTACAACTGCTGGGTAAGTGAATTTTTGTTTTTGTAAGGGCCTGTCTCCTCCCCGCCCTCTTGCTAACCCACTTATGGACAAAGCTTCCCACTTGGAGATCAGCCCATCCTATTAACCTTTGCAAGCAAGGTAATGATTTCAAATGGCGGAGTGTTTGGGAGCCGCTCCCGGGTGACAGCAATGCCTGCTACTTAAGAGGACATTGCTCTTGGGCTGTTTACAGCTCAAAGCAGTCAGGGAGGGGAAAAACCAGCCTGAACACAAAGAGGGTCTGATGCCACCTGCACTGGCCTCCTGCATCAGTAGAAACCTGGTTTTACTGCCAGCCAAGTATCCTGGTCTCCAGCATGGAGAACAGAGTGGCGGGAGCAGAGGACACTGCATTTATTCCACATGTGGCACTGGTGGCAAACTCCCGGATTATCGACTTTGCTCACTATGCGTGCGCTCTGTTTTGAGACGGTGTTGGCACACACATTCAGGTCCAAGATATTCACACACCTCTTGCCTTCTGGTTTAGTGATGCAGTCCTACAAATAATTCCCTTGCAAACCTACTCAGTTGCAAACTCACCCCTTGAAGCATGTAAGTGCCGTTCGGTCACTAAGGTCACTCTGTGGGCTCAGTAAATCTGTGCCAAAAAACAGGCCAGATCCACATTGCTCAGGAAAATGCCCACTCGAATGGGAGCAGGGCAGGCTGGTGGTGATGGGATCGCGTGAGCGCAGTGGAGATGGAGCAGGGTTTTTTTCCCCTTTTTCCTTGAAGATGAAAGAGAAGTATCAGAAGTGGATTGAATCCATTACATTACTCGTAGGTGTGTGTATCTGATATTTGTTTACGCTGGTGTCTATGTGCAGCTAGGCAGATAAAATGAAAGAATTTAGGACATATTTGACATGACCACACACTTTTAGAACACAAGATAAACAATAGATGATTACATGTTTAAAGCATTTTCCTTGATAACAGATTGAATAATTTACCAGTAATGACAGGGAATGATAGAGCGGTCAATGAACTGCATTGCACTACAGCTGAACTACGTGAACTGCATCCATGCTGTTTGGGCTATTTTGTTTTGTTTTGGATTTTTTTTGGCAACCATCTGTTGCCTTTACAACAGAATAGGTCCAGTGGAAAATGCCTCTGGGGAAACATGGAATGGAGTGTGCGTGTAAAAGCGGCATGGGGGAAATGTGAGAATTTATTTTGTGCTTGCTTGAAGGAAGTGCACTGAACTTGAGAATATGGCCAGGCGCATCTGGCAGAAATGGACCCAGGAGCAGAATTATCCTACCTGATCCCAGCAACATGATTGTTGACCAGGAAGCAGAGGAAGAGCTCTAAACTCACTGGTTTCTTCCCTTTCAGGATCATCTAGCCTATTTTCTGCCCATCTGCTAGTTCTCCTCTCGTTGCATTCTCCTGCTCCATCTCCTTTGCTGTATTTCAGCAGCTCAGTCTTCCCCATGACTTCATACCTATCTTGACCCTAGTGCACGATGGTCCAAAGCATAACCATCACTGCAGTGGGACGGTAGGGAGCAAAACCTTGCTTGCGGGCGCTCTTTGAGGGAAAGGCACTTTCTCCTCCACGACCAAAAGAAGCGGAAGAGAGGAACGCTTCTTCAGCTGCCTACCTGTGCTCCCCTTGAAGTCTGGCCATGCTCAGGACCTCTGCCTTGACCTCATCCCCCCGCCAAAGGACAGTGCTGCTGTGCTATTTCTTCAGCTTTGTTTGCCATAGCTGAAACACAGGGCACCATGAATTCGTTGATTCGGTGCTGTCAGCTTAGTTAGATGACGCCAAGCCGTGTGAGCTCATGGGTTCAACACTTTCAGCTTGCTGGAGCTGATAGAAAATCACTAGCTTCGTCTAAATTACAGCTTGGCCCTTGGTTAGGTGTCAGGGAGTCGGGTCACCGTGTGGGCGCCGCTGCGTGACCCGGGTCAGTGGCTGCCTGCAAGCTGCAAAGCTCGGTGATGTGCCTTTGGGCTCCTTCCTTGTGGCCGGGCTCCAGGCTGGAACCTCAGTGACCCAGTTTTCGAGGGGTTTCCTCTTGACGGACACTACGTGAGCAAGCCTGGTCTCCAGATCTGACTGGGGAAAGTTCTTCACAGACAGGCCAGATTTGCAAAATACCCACCCCTCACTGAGGAACAGGATTTGTAGCGTATCAGATGTGCATAGGACTATTTTTGTTCATGTTTGGTTTGGTTTGGTTTCGCTTGACTCTTAATTTGCTTCTTTCTGGTTTCTCCGTCCTTGGGAGCGTCCTGTTCCAGCTCCAAGTTGTCTCAGCAGGGAAATCGTGATTCCCCAGCTCTCCTCGGCTGTCCCAGCTGGGCTTTTCAAATGCTGCCCAGGGACACCTTCCCCCCATCCCTGCTTGAAAGACAGAGGCAGCAGCCCCTGAGCAGGGCGGACGGGCCAGCGGGCAGAGCCAGGTTCTGTCCCGGCCCCCTCTCACCATTGTGGGGTGCAGCGCCGTGCACAGGGCAGGCACGACACCCTTTTCCCACCCCACGGCTGTGCAGGGGTCCTCCCATTGCCTGCAACGTTCCCCTTTGGTCCAGGTTGTCACCCATCACTGCACGTGCTCACCCCGAGTCCCAGGGCCATGCGAGAGAGCTAACCCTCTTGCCACGCAAACACGGGCTGGGCCTTGGCGCTGCGTTTCAGCTTATAAGTGATTTTTCATGGGGATCCTCTGGTAGGCTTCAGCTGTGCCACAAACAGGTAATTTTACTGTACACAGCCTCATACAAACTTATTTTACCATCTGTTTACAGAGACCATGGGTGGGAGGGAGAATTTAAATGATGGGGAATTTTAAGAGGGAAAAAGTTTCTGTGGTTTTTAAAGCTGAGATCGTAGATAAAGAAGGGAAAGGCAACCCAAGGCTGCAGAAGATGAGCAAGTGCATTGAGAAATATATGCATGTGAGAGCAGGAAGGTGCATGAACAGGTCTGAGATCTTTTATTTTCTTCTCCCTTCTCTTTGAAGAGAGGAAGATGGTTTTGAGTTACACCATGCCCTCGATCCATCTCACACGGGATTTCAGCATGAGTGTGCATTTCCTTACCGGTATGCTTAAAACATGAAGAGCTCCATTCAGTCTAGCTGCAGTAGTCTGAGTTTGCTCTTTCACCAAAAGTTACTATTCCCATAGCAGAAAAGCATGCGGGCTTATGACTCAACCATTCAAGCTTATGTATTAAATAATAAGCTGGACTTTGACCTGTGCAGCTGAGAGGCAGCACACGTTCGCCTCTGCCAGCTCTGTTACAGGGGTGCTAACCTGGGGCGGGCAGTGGAGAGACCAGTGCGTGCCAGTCAGAGCCCTGTGCAGCAAAGCTGGCCGTGTACACAGTAACTGGTGGAACTAAGAAAAAAGTCTCACCT
>NW_009230534.1:14223-24266 GCF_000690835.1 Fulmarus glacialis
GTAGCTTAGCTTATTATGCAAAACCATTCTGCTAGCATTAAAAAAGAGCAGTCAGAAATTGGGAGATTTGAAGGCATCTGACTGTTCATGCTGGCCTGTGATTCATTTTGCACGTGAGAGGGAAATCCACGCTGAAACTAGATGGACAAAATGTCAGTTGCAGAGGTGGTGGTGAGGACCGCTGCTCTGCTGTCCTGGTCTAGGTTTAATTAATCAATATTCCTGAAGAGGAGAGCTGCATCTTGATGTTTAGGCCTTTTATGGCTTCTGTTGGCTCAGTCATGGCCATGCAGGCATATTTGTTTCTGGCAGATCTGTCTTCACCCACAGCAGATTCAGCTGTTTCACTGTGGCTTACAAGGCATGGGTTTTTCAAGCTTGCATTTCTAATTTATTTGTGGACCTTTTGTTGTGGCTTGGGTGTTTCCCATAGGCATGTTGCATGCAGGCAGTACAACAACAAAAATCTTCATTGCTGTGGACCTGTTGATGGTTTAGGGTTAATTTGTACTGGAAAGCAGTTACAAAATCAGCCAGGGCATGAATTTTTAATACAACAGTGCTTTTGCTTCAGTGTACCACATGGGCATGCCAGACTAACATTATGCCTATGCTGCAGACAGATTCAATTTGAAGTAAAGCTAAAATGACAGTGAATACAAAGGAGCCTGAAATTTAACAGTTTAAGATAAAGGGATTTAACTTGAGTTTATTAACCAGTGTTGTTTTATCTTCCTTTCTACTCCAATCCAAATAAATTCTGGCTGTACGTCTGCGTTACGAGCATGCCTACTCTCTCTGCAAACAAACACTGATTCTCATGAAGTACTGTTTTTCCATGAAGCACATATGCAGTGGTGGGGTTTGCTGTTGTGGTCTTGAAATTAGACCAGCAAGAAGGGGGGAAAAGTTAGTGTCACGATGTTCCTGTTTACCTACCTCTTTGCCCTTTAGAAGCAAGAAAAAAATGTGTGCTACCACTGCTGAAGTTGACAGTTTGCCCCCAATGACTTGACGCCATGTGATGTGTTTTGAGCAAGTATTCGCTGCTGCCTGGCAGCTGTGGCTTAATTCTTCAGGATGGTGCTTTCTTTCTCGCTTGTGTCTGAGACAGATGTTGGTTAAGGATGGTTCCTTGTATACACATCTCACTGCTGTGTGTCAGTCACGAGATCTGCTGGGCTTGTGTAAGCATGTGGTGAGCTCTTCTGGCATTGGATTTTCTATGTACAGATCATTGCCAAGTATTTCAGCAAGAATGAGGACTCTACACTTTGACAGACTGTTCCCCACTGCTCACACATATGGTTCCAAAATCATCTGCGCAGATTATTTTCCTCCTTTGACAAAGCCAAGTGTCATTATACCATGGTACTGGTACATTTTTAGTGGAAGATTGTTTTAAAAATAAATCTCAGCGTTCTTTATTCACTAGTAGGTTTTGAAAAGAAACTGAAATTTCTTTCTGAGTTTCATTTAGCTAGAATTTACTCTGTAGCACAGCAGCAGAGAGCGGAAGTATTATCATAAAATCATGTTTATTAGTAAACTCGGTGACCTGCGTTGGCAAAACTCCCATACCAAAATTCCACCCTGTTACTCGGCAGTAGGTGCAACCAGCGAGTGACGTTAGTTTTGCAGTTTGAGGCTTAAAAAAACCCCAAAACAAAACCAACATGTAATAATTTGCAGATGTTGGCAACCAGCAATGGTGCATGAGTTGAAGCTCTCTTTGGGTGCCAAACCACAAATATATATCATTTTTTATAGTCTACCATTCCTGGAACTGAAAGAGGCTTCAAAACAATCAATATGTAAACACGAATACAGAGCACTCCCTTCTGAGCATCACCAGTCCTGCTACTACTATGAGCTGTCTGCTAGATACAGAGGGCTTTTTCTTATTAACCAAGTCCTTCTTCAAAACATGTTTGCTTTTTGTCCTTTATTTAGAGGTATAGGTGTGCAGGGCTAGTACGACTCCTACAAGAGGAGGGGAGCTATTCACACTTTCTGAAATTGTTAAGTTACTAACCAATGCAGACTGTTTCACGCTGAAACCAGAAAAGGGTTATATATGATATACTGCTGTATTTCCTTACGTGCTTTCTACTTGACAGTACCATGTCCAATGGCTTTGAAAACTGAAGTTTTCTCTTATCCCTTGAACAAGAGTGCCCCTTCCTCTCCACTCCCCTCCACAGGTATTTTACTTCTAAAACAAAGGGACCACCTTAGAGAATGAGCTTTCCTTTCACTTCAGGGTCATGCAGCCAATACCATGAAACTTGCTTTGAGAGCTACTTTTGGTGTCTTTTTAACAGGTTTGCTCGCTGGGAAATGAACTGATACTATCACCGTGCTAATCTAGGGAGTGCCAAGCTGCGGTCAGATGCAAACAGCTTGCAGCCACTTGCTATCAAGGTTAACTTTCCAGTAGGGTCTGCCATGACTTAGAGGTATTTGCTGTTAGATTGTGTCTAGGACACCAGTCAGAAACTGGGACACCACTGGACTAGGTCTTGTACAACTACATATTGGAGAGAGAGGGTCCTTCCCAAAAAATGTGTGATAGAAGTGCAGGACAGCAGCCAGTGGATGAAGGAGTGAGATCAGGGGGCAATAAGGAAGCAAGAGGACACTGCCAGTTAGGAGGGTATTTGGTGTTCTCGACACACCAAGCATTTATTGTTGTATTCATTTCTGCATTTATTTATTGTAGCCTTCCTGACAAAGAAGACGTTTTTAAGAAGAGTTTGAAGAGAGTAATGAAGTTCCTGGGAGTTTCTTTGTTGTTTCTGGAAATCTGCCCTGAAGCATAAGGGGAACTTAGGAGAAAACCCAGAAGTGCTTGTTCATAACGCGGCAAGCTGAAGATGGAAGGGACATTGCCGGCCAAACACAGCGTAGACTGGAAGCTCAGCAGCGAACGAGGGATGATGTGTGAAGTGGCGACAAGCTGCTGATGGTTTGATATGGCAGAGAAGGTGGGGGGGAACTCACCAGGGACAGCGTGTACCAAGGTGAGAGCACTGGTGAGGAAAACCATCTCTCTGGCAATATTTGGGATGTGCGAAAGTAGAAGAAGTTTTTATTTATTAAGGCTAAAGATGCTGTCTGAACACAGACGTGAGGTATTGAAAGCCCACGGAGGAGATTTTTATCTGCCTGGATGGGTGGGAGACCACATAATTTAGAGAGATGATAGAGAGAGAGTCTGTATAAGCTGGACATGGCAAGAGGTCTCAGTGAGCTACAGGGGCCTGTGATCATACTGGGGTTAAACCCCAAATGATACAAAGGTGTCGGAAAAACCAGGTGAAAAATGGGACGCTATTCAACAAGGTCTAATGTAAAGTACTGGACGTAGCTGAGAATAAAGCAGCCGCGTAGCTATCGCTGCTGTCTGGCATTTCTTCAGAAAATGGCTCTGGAAGTTAAAGTGGAAGAAAGTGAGGCAATATCACGCTATTCTGGAAAAGGCAAGCATCATACTGGGCTATGTGGCTAAAAAGATAGTCTGCAGGACATTTGAACTAATCCATTTGCTCTAGTGAGCACTAGTAAAGCTGTGTCTGGATTGTGATTCAAGAAAGATATGCTGCTTGAATGGAGACCAGAGGAGAGCAACACGGGTGAATGGGGATTAGACGAACATGGTTGTGTATGAACTGGGGTTGCCAAGTCTAGAGAAGAGAAGGATGAGAGAGACTATTGTAACGTAAAAGGCTGCTGCAAAGATGAAAAGAATAATCCGTTCTCCTCGTCTGTGGTCGTTAGGGCAAGAAGTCCCAGGCTTAAGTTGTGGCAAGAATAACTCAAGTCAGACATCAGGAAAAAACTTTCTACCAGTCTGAATAGCAAAATCAGGCATAAGTTGGCTGGAGAACTTCTGCATTCTCTGCCATTGGAGGTTGTTTAAACCTAGGTAGTCAAAAACTTTTCATAAATGATAGCTGGACCTGCCCTGTTCTCAGGGATGAGCCAGACATCTGCCAGAGGTCTCTTGCAGCCCTTGAGGTTCTGCTTCCTGAAGATGAGGTTGCCCACAAGAATTAAGACAAAGAAGGATTAAAGATAAGGCTACATGTGGGATGGGTCCTTCTTTCATATGCTAAAAGAAATTTAAAATCTAGGGAGAGAACCAACAGAGGATTACAGCTCAAGGTAGAGCGGTGGTATAAGAAAGAACATTGACTGGATTAAGACTTGGAAGAGCTCATTTAATTAGCTCATTTAATGAGACTGAGAAGCATATCCAGTGAGTTACCATGGCAGGAAATTGTTAGAAGAGGGTCTGGGGTGAATTCAATGGACGTGGAGATGGAAGAAAAAAGAGAGACCGGTGAACAAGTTGGAGAGAGAGCTAGGTTTAAAAAAAATAGTAGTAGTGGAAAAACTGAAGTGCATTATAATGTGAAAAGAAAAATGTTGGAAAAGGCATGACTGTTTTCAAAGGAAATGAGCAGATAATTTAAGGGAGGGGTCACATGTAGATAAGCCACCAATAAAACTCATCTCCCTTGTACTCCGTCTCATGGAGCAGTCACAAAAGAAGTGGAACCAAGAGTGGCAGAAATGGGCTTCTTGTTCATCTTCTGTCATGGGAAACTGGTGCACTTCTCTATAGAGAGAGAGAGAAGTGGAGGCAGATGGAGGAGTGTAGTGATGAGTCAGAGGTGACGAGAAGAAAGCTGGGCTTTCTGGTGTGGGATCTGGAGTTAGAGACGCTGTGTTCTACAAGGTAAGAAGTTGTCAGGACAGCTGGAGGGTAGGACAGGCTAATAGTGGAGGGAAGTCAGCAGAGTCATGGGACCTACCAAAGGCATCAGTAGTATGAGAAAGAGAACAGAGAAAAGAGGTGTCAGATGCGAGCAAGGGCTGATAGTGGGCAGGGTAGACCTCATGTTGGGAAGGAGAAGCCAGCAAGAGTATGGTTTGGAGGCATGTGTGAAAGAATCCTATTATGCCATTGATTTAAAGGGAGGAAGGAGCTGAGAGTGGGTCCCAGCAAAATAAAAGTAGTCAGTGATGACAGGTTGGAAACTGTAAAAACACATACGTACAGTGACTGGGTGTGAAGACAAGGATTGAAAGATTGTGCATAAAGAAACTGGGGAACAGATGGAAAGCTTCTGATCTGGAGAAAGAGATGGGAAAGGACAAAGTGAAGTGACCAGCCTTTGGGCAAATGGGATAGTAGAGCCAGGGGTAGGGTGTGAGAGATGAAGGAGATGGAGGATGGGATGTAGACGGAGGGCCAGGAATGGAGCAAGGGTGAGGGATGAAGGAGTGGGGATGTAGCCTCTGGAATGAGGGTGAAAGCAGGTGAGAAAGGGAGGGCCAGTGAGCAGAGCTGCGTACCTGCAGAGGGATGAAGGTAACCATGAGGGGCCTGTGAATGAATGGGTTCTGGTCAGAAGTATGCCTGGTAGAGCCCTGTAACTCTGCAATCACTCTTCCCCAGTGCATATCCCTTCCAGCTCCTTTACCTTCCTCCCCAGTTGCTAATCGGCCTCTGAAGTCCAGCCTGGAAGCTTACCCAGTGGGAGCAGCCAGCCTCCTCCCCACCTGGCAGCAGTGCTAGATGCTGCTGCTGCAGACTAAAAGACACTTTGCCTTTTGAATTGAAACTACAGATACTCGTCCCCAAGGTGGATCAGGGGACTTCTGTATTTTAGAAAGAAAACTTCGAGCCAGCTATTTAAATTATGCACATGCCTCAAGAGACCTGTATCTCTCTGTGTATTAATGTGAGCCCAAATAGCGCATGTTTGAGCAAAAGGCCGTAAAGGCTTTCTGGGTAAATACTACATACTTTATATTAAGTTTCAATGGCTGCTGTGTTCCCCTTCTGCTGGTGGGTGAAGGCAGCCCTCTGTACATACCGGGTTTATTGCCTGGAATCTGCTGGCACCTGGAGCAACCTTTATTTGGCTGTACCCAAGAGCTGAGCTCCAGCCCCCGAGGTGGAGAGAGCTGGCTGGGACGCCCAGAGGGTGACACTTCCTTGGCAAGTCTTCTGCACAGCCTGTGCCAGCGGGGCTGTGGGAGGCTCGAGGAAGCTGCAGCTCTTCTCCTCCGGCTGCACCACAGCCCTGCCTCCAGGAAAGCAGTGCCACCTCCTTGCCAGGGGTGAACGTCGGTGCCATCGCCTCTCTCCTTTCCCTCAGCTTACTCTGGAGAGAAGCGGCTCACTCGAACAAAAAGAAGTGCCCTGTCTAAGGGGGTAAACCAAGGCATCCCTCTGAAAAATGGGTCCTCTAGGGATGAGCCTGGCCGAAGTTCACAGGACCCGAGAGCACCGAGGTTTAAGTAAGGGCCAGGGGTTTCATACCCTCTTGCCCCGCTACGCTTGCTGCAGTTGCGTTTGAAAGAATGGGAAGTAATCCAAGCCTTAATCCCTTTCCCATGTCCCACTTCTGAGAGAGACGGTGGGATCCCAGACTTCACCAGCAGTGGAGCTCTTTGTGAAAATCAGGCTAATTTCCTTTTCTTTTTTTTTGAATGAAACAGTATTATTGGGACTTTGCTTCTTGCTCAGGAATTCTATCACATCAGATCAGTGGTGTCTGAACTATGCAATGATGATGCATAATCTTACACAACAATCTCTTGTTCTGGGACTAAAAGCTGTTTGTTTACATAATATAAGATGGCCTTTCAGAAATACAGTGTTGGTTCAGTTTAATGATACTTCTGGATTTCATAAGATCACGATGCAGGAGAGCAGTGACATTGCGCAACCAAGAGCAAAGTTTCCCATGCCTGCTGTGACTCAGTGTGTTACTGGTGTCTTAGAAATAGAAATAAGAGGGCAAGGCATGAAATCCTAGCACTAAGTAAGTCAGGGTGTTGTGGTTTGGGTTTTTTTTAAAATTATCTTCTCCCACAGGGCCAACAACCTGCTAATTCTTATGCAGAACGGGAGTGCTCTGTGTTTCCATCGAGCAGCACCAGGAGACTATCAGGCAGGATTCCTCTGAACTAGTCACCCTTAATCCCTTTTACAGGAGAGAAACAGATGCAAATAAGACGCAGTTCCCCTCTTCTGGAGTGTCTGCAAGATGCTCTGCCATTAAATTCAATTACAGAGTGGAGATCAAACCCAGCAGCTTACACTCCCAGCGAGACGCCGTGCCTTACAAAATAGGGCACGGGAGCTCAAAGATCAGCTGCAGTTGTCTGCTTCTCGGCTGTGCTGAAGACTGAAACGTAAGGAGTGTTGACTCCTATCTCCGAATACCTTAGCAGACCTGGGATATCATCTGGTTCCTCCCCATGCCCTGCATCTGCGCGCAGGGGGGTGGTGGGGCAGCTCACCTGAGCTTTGGCATCTTCCTCCACGGACACGGGGGCCGCTTGAGGCCAGCTCGGAGGGCTCCCTCCCTCGCCTTCTTCAAAGCATTTGCCCCCCGGGGCTGTGGGGCTTGGGGAGATGTGGGACTGGGGTGGAAATGTGACTTTTCAGAAGAGAAAGGGTCACACGTTTGTTTCTGCACTGGCCTGCGGGGATGGGATGTGCTGCCTTTTCGGCTAGTGTGTTTTCAATGCAAATTATAAATAGCTTATTTTAACAAAAAGCAATGTTGCCTCATAATGTGTTGTGATTTATGTTATTGTTTTAATGTCTAAAGAACAATACAGAACTCATATGGAATGCATTTAATGAGTTGTCATTAGTCATAAGGATTCCATATTGTTAGTAAGTCTGTGTGTTTATAGTACCTGGTGTCACAAGGGGGTCACATGGAGAAAGCACTTGCGAAAAGGTTAAGAGCTAAATAGACAAGAGAAACATTATTATCACCATTTTAGCAAAGCAAAGCAAGCCTCTGAGATACTGTTTACACAGAAAGTCTGTGTCAGAGCCAGGAACTGAAAGAAACGGCCCCTCTCCAGTTTTAGTGAAATTCAGGCCATTATATTAATCACAATCATGTCTTAAACACCTATAAAACTAAAACCTGATTTACTCAAAAAGACAGTCAGTTGCTTCTCAGAGCTCTGATTAACATTTGGGTCCTAAATTTAAGTCTTTGCTTGGGCTACTACAAACTTCTGAAGTCTGGAGCTGCCTCTAATCGTCACAGTTTCTTCTCAACTCCATCCACTGCAGGCAGGTATTTTGTTACTGTCTGTCTCCCCAAGGAGGCTGGGTGTGGATGTCAAGTCATTTAGGTTTTTTTCTTCTTTTTTTCTGAATAAGATTTGATGTATTTCACTAAATAAAATTCACCATGCGTAATCACACTGAAGACCTACAAGCTATTTGAACCCAATAATAATGTAAATAAGTTAATTCTGTAGCAGCCTTCTCAGAGACACTGATGCTTGAAAATGCATTTCCCTTTTGTTTGTTTTTCCTCATTCTTTCTTTAAAGGATTGTTTCTTTAAGAGCTTCTCCTATACATATATTTGTGTTTCTTTCCAGAGTACAAAAGCTAGAGCATTATTACAGTTTCATCTAGCTGCTCTTTTCAAGTACATGTCTTGGCGTTACAAAGCAACCGCACTCCCTGGAGATCCTTTATTGTAATTGTGTAAAACATTATTAAGTGTGGGAAAAATCTTGATCTCTTGTTGTTGCGTTTCTTTGTGGAGGGGTGTCTTTTTCTTTCCCCCCCCAGGAGAAAATTGATTTATTGGAGAGGCGTCAGCCAGCTGTTCTCATTAACTCGCTCTTCTTTTACGCTTCAATACAAAATACAATCAGGATTTAAAAATTTCTTGTTGCCTCTCCACCCACCGGTACTCCCTGTGCTGGGGGATGTTTGGTCTTCCCTCCTTTTCTTTCCTCGAGATGTTTGCCTCCGGGCTTGCCACCGGCCGGGGAGTTGCTCCTCCGTGGCTTTGGATACGGCTCCCTTGGCTTCACTCGCCCTCGTAGCTGATGTTGCCGTTCCCTTCCTCGTCTTGCTTCCTGCACTTCTAGCTCTCTGGTTGTTCAGTTTCTTATTTGATTTTCCTTCTCTCTTTTTATGCTTCTGAAAACATATTCCCGACTATTGGCGAAAATGCCGTGCTATCATTTTTCTCGCGCACATTTTTTCTGCCAGAGGTCATGACCTTTTGAATCTAAATAGGAAAAATGGGATATGAGAGAAGTTAATATGTTGGCCTGGGGTTGGGGAGTTGCATTTCCTCTCTTGATGGTATGAATGCACCTTCACATATTACGGGCTAGGTACTGCTGAATGTCCAAAGACTATAAAATACTGTTTAGGTACATTAATGTGGAAGGAAATATTGGCAAGGGCAGTCTCACCAGCCGATCAGCATACAGTGACAGTGTTCAGCGCTCTTCTCTTCAGAAGAACATTTTAGAAACTAGGCTTCAACTGCTCGTTTGAGAGGGGATATATGTCGCTCTTAAAAAAAAGACAATATTGCAGTGATCATAGAATAGTATTTTAAACTGGTGATACTGGAGACTCCATATGACCATCTCATGTGCAAGATACAAAGCCAAAGCTGATGTCATCACACTGCAGCATTGCAAGTTGTCAGAGCTTAAATTCAGTCTGAACTTGGCTCCGTGAGACAGAGGAGTATAAACTGTGATACCTTTATCAAAACTGCGTGGATGCACAGAGATGGGTAAGCAGAGGAGCTCATCCGCAGATTTCAGCTCACTGAGGTCTGGGTCCCTCTCCATTCCTGGCAGAGGTTGGGCAGAGGATGACTGCAACCGGCAGAAGGGCTGGTGCAGTTTTAAAGCGTGATTCCAGCTGCAAAACAGCTGTCAGCTCAGCCGGGCTGTGCCACGGCCGTGGGGCAGGCTGGCTGGTGCCGCTCCTGCAGAACAAAGCAAAATCGATGCAGCTTGGGGCCAGCCGACCTGGTGGGTGACAGTGTCTGCCACGTGCTTATGGCGCTGTTCGTGCACATGCCATCCCAGCCATGGCGTTGCTGTATGCCAGGGGCACAGCTGATTTTTGTTCTGGCAGGTATTTGCGGTGTGGGAACTGTATTTTCTTTGACTGAGTGTCTTCACTCATTCTCTGTCCCTACCAACGTGGAACACCTGCGCCAAAGGGTG
>NW_009230534.1:24336-54270 GCF_000690835.1 Fulmarus glacialis
CCCCGATCGCCCTCTGAGCGGGGACGCTGAGCAGACGGATGAGCTTGCCCACCCTCTGAATTTCATCAGCCTTTCTTTCTGGCATGCACTTTGTTTCTACACTGAGGGTGCTTATCAATCTCAATTTTCAAATATGACCACTGAAAGCAGGACAACCAGCTGGCTAAATGCCCCTTGTCACTCACCAGTCTGGTCCCTGTTGTCTTTCTGCTCTCACCGCCTGGTACCCACCAGGGTGACCCATCCTTGCAGGGCTGGATCCTCATGGTTCCGGTACCCTAGACAACTTCTGTTTCTCTTTAAAACCTAACTAAATGCTCATTGGATATTATTTTCCTTCTTCCTTTCTTTCGAGTTTCCATGGGTTTTGGAAATTCTGCATTTGAGGAGCAGAGAATGTCCCCAGAGAATAAACTTCATACTTCTTTGTGCTAAACCTCCAAAGTCCCTTACAGGCATTTGTTATGATACTTCTGACAGATGCTAGGATGAATTCACACAGGTTCAAAAAAAAAAAAAAAAAAAGCTGCTTTAAAATGTGCACTAAATATCTAAAAGGCTGTGAAGCTTGACTTTCCATTCTTATAAAAGTTATCTAAGAATATTTAAGAAGATGGAGTGATTCAGAGTGAAATTCAAACTTGAGTCTAAATTTTCAGGTGTAACCACCGACTTTACAAGCTCCACTTCCATTTGTCTAAGCTTAGCACAGAAGGCCTGTTTTTTTTCTGAACTACTGATGAAAAATGGCAAGCAAACAGGATTTCTGGTTCATGGGAAATCTTGTGAAAGTTTTTGATTTAATTTAATTTTATTCCTATTTCCCAGAAACTGGAAATTTACTTTTTAAAAGTACTGAAACATGATGTTTACTAATGAAATAAATAATAGCAGCTGGGAGGCTGAGGACAGTGCCAATTGCACAAGTAGCTGCCAGGGCGACGGGGAGCTGTGGCTCTGGAGCAAGCCCGCTGCCAGCGCTCGTGGGGTGAGGGGCTGTCGGGGCGGACGCTGGCTCCAGCTCAGCGTGCTGCAGTGGGGAGCCTGGGAGCTCTTGCTACCCTGCCTTTACCTTGAAACTCAGGATTTCCAGGTTCTGTAGGAGAAAAAGTCAAGCCCTAAATAGATCCAGATCTCTCGAGGGTTGGGAGTTTGGGGTGTGATGGCAGAAAGTGTGGGGCTCCTGGTGTCTCTGATTGCCCCTGCGCGTGGGAGCCTGGGTCCTGGTCCCTGCAGGGCTGCCCAGGTTTAAGGAAGCTGGGAAGGACGAGTCACACATCTGGCTGTGGGACCATCCTCTCCAGCCCTGGCCACCCCAGGCTCCTGGGGTTGCATTTCTGCAGGGGGAAAGGTCCTGCTGGGATCAGCACTGAGTGCCTCGAATCTGAGCTACATCCAGTGAACCTCTTTGGGCCCTCAAGTCCTTGATTTGTTGTTGTCTGTTGCCTGTTGTACCCAAGGCAGCTCTGTTTTTAATCACGTAGCAGGTTGCAGGAACAGTCTTTTATCAAAATCAGCATAGTTCTGCTCATGATGTTGTACAAATACAGCTCAGCAAAGCCTATGGCAAATTTCAATCTCATTTTTGTCTCTTGCCTTGCTTTTATTTTAATTATAACATTTTGAGAGGGGAGGAGAAATTTCCCCCCTAATCAGTGCATTTATTTCAGCTTCGAAAAAGCATTTTGACATCCTAACTGGTTGTGTCAATTGGTCTCTCTCCGTGGGGACTTGGAACGATCAAGAGCAAATGCCTTTTTATAAAAACCCTGAGCTAAAATTTCATAGCACTTTGGCAGAATTGTGTTACCCTCTGTAATCTAATACTATTGCAAGCTTTTATCCACCCAAATTCAACTCAAAGTTCTAGCTAAAGACACTTTTCCCTTTTCATTGGCTTGTTAACATTTTAACAGTCTATCTTGCGTGTTATCATGTTATCGAGGTTTGCCTCTGAACCTTTGAGCAATATTAATAAGAAGGCTGATAGCCAAAAAGCACACCCTTGACACGGCCTATTTCTATGAAAAGGTGCGGTTTGAATAATATTTCGTTATGACTCCTTTCCCCCTGCCTGGAGGTTCAAAGTTTAGCAATAAGACCAACCAGCTTCAAGTCTTGCTCCTTGCTCTGGTCTCTTAGACCTAATAATGCTAATTTTTAACTGTGTGTCCCTAGCTCATGCTAATGGCCCATACAAAGATGAGCCAGGTAAGCAGAAGCGTCCCCTACAACAATGCCAAATATTGAAAACTGGTTCTGAAGCAATGAAAAAAACTTTTTGGTTTTATAGGGACACTTTCTTAAAGCGTTTAAAAGATTAGGCTTTCCTTTCAGAGGGCTACAACAACAATATATCACTTCCTGCTAAAGGCTGGTCAACACAGCCTGGGTTTCCATTATTTACATGAGTCTGCGTAATTTACAGTCCAAGAATCATTTGATGTAATGATAAATGATTAAAATTAGACAAGCCGAAGCAAATCGCAATTCAGTTCGTGGCTATTCTTGAGGAGATAGAGGCAAAATTTATTGAATTTTAAATATTTGCTTCACGTTATTCCCATAGCTCCCTTCAATGTGTGCTGCATTTCCTATCTGTCCTTGGTATCCAACACTTCCAGACAGATCCGTTCCAGTGCAGAGAACAGCATTGCTTATGGCCCTTTTTAATTAAGCGAACGGTGCGAGCACGTGTTGGTAAATTTTCGCTTTAAAGGTACCGTGGCAAGGTTTGACTTCTGGAGGTGGAATGCAGTCCTGCTTTGCCTCTGTCCCACTCGGAGCAGGTTAGTGCTCCGGAGGCCTCTCCGCTTAGATCTCCCTTCGTTACCAAAGCCCTGCCTCTGGTGTGAAGTGATGGATGCCTGGAAATGAACTGTGCGGGGATTTATTCCGGGAGAGGAGATAAAAATAATTCGGCATGTTTCTCTTTGTCACGAAACATTGAACATTTACGTGAATTATGAGCCGCCAATACATCTTGTTCTCAAAAGAGTCAGGTAGGAAAAGAGTTTACAGCTGGCGAGATAAGCCTTCCCCAGAAGTTGTTGTTGACTTACGCATCTAGAAATAACCCAGAGTTTTCAAAGGCTAGGGGGCTGTCCAGTGATTTAGGAAAAAAAAATGCTAGGACGTTAAATCCAAACAAGAAAAGCTGGCACTTTTTCAGCACAGCTAGATTGAGAAGCAAAGAGAAAGAAACAGGAAGGGCCATTATAAAATAGTGCCATTGGAATTAAACAGATAACTTGTGAGGCGGGGAATTTCCCCGGATAGGATTTGGCTGCGTGCCTGCTCCAGTTAAGCACTTTCTGACGGTAAGGCGACAGCAGAGAGAAACTGGGACTTTCAAAGAAAGTTTATCTCCAGTTATTCCAGTCTTATTCTCTAATTGGCCCAGACTCTGGACCATTAAAAGAGCTGACAGATGCTGCAGGACTAAGAGTATTAGTAACTAATGCAGTTAATGATCTTGAATAGGCTTATTACATGAGAGATGAATTCTCCTTTATTTCACGGGAATGTAAAGGAACATTGCCATAGGCATTAATTGCATTTAAGTCCATGTTAGGGCCCATTCATCCTACCAACATCTTGGATAACAGCCCAAGAGTAAATGTGATTCTCTCTGGAAGTGCTTCTTCTGATTAAGTACTTTAGACACACAAAACTGAAAACACTTTTGCGACATTGCTTTAAGGATTTTTTTTTTTAAATGTAATATTAAAATAATCTGCTTTCGTGAGTGTAGAAATTGGCTAGCAAAAACAAGTAGGAGTACAGATGGGTGCAATATTTTTATTTTGTGCTTCAGATGATACCATATGCCAAGCCTTAGGAGGCGCTCAGTTGCCAACAAGGTACAAATAGAGATTTACAAAAGGTGAAAGCGAAGGTTGTCTCCTTGCCATGTTTTCACGCAGCATGCCCCGGCGAAATTTCAGCCTGTCCTGAGAGAAATAGCAACTTCTTAGTTCAGAAATCCTGGTTTCACGTTTTGTCTCAGCGTTTTCTCTTGAATTACCTTCTCCGTGATCCCTCAAGATAACTGTGAACAAGGTGCTTAGTTCTAGCTGAGGGAGGAAGTGGGCGATGTTTTTGCAGGCGGGTAATGTCACTCGCTGCTGGTGACATTTGAGAAGAGAGCGGGAGGCGGAGGATTCAGAAGGAGCTTAAGGACCTTCATTGTCTTTTCAGAGCACATCTCCTATCATTCAGTAGTCACGCAATTAGCTATCATAAGATATTCACCCCTGATATCAAGCCCATAGGCAGCATATATTGTGCCATACCCCAAGGCAGACCCCGAGCTGTTAGTATGGAAACACTGTTCAGAAAACAGAGGGGGACACAGACGATCTCTTTTGGGCCCAGCATGCTTATTCAGCTTTCCCATAAGAGAAGGTACAGACAGCTGAGCTATTTCCATAACACTTACCTCCATCTCGCCAGCATTCACCTACCTTGTCATTTTGTGGGGTTTGTTTGTAGCTGTTTCCCACAGCTGTGATGATGATGGCAGGGCTTGGGAAGGCAGCTAGCCTACAATTTAGTGCATCTTGACCAGCCGCATGTGTCCTTTAAAAACAAAACCAAACTTGTGAACTGCTTCAGCCCCCCCCCACACCCCCTCTGCATTTTTTTGCAATGATTTCACGTGCCTCGAACTGGGTCCTCAGCCAGTGTAAACCAGCGTGGCTCCACCGGCACGAGTAGAGCTGCACTGATTTACACGAGCAGTGGATCTGCTGGGCTTTGACAGCAATACTGGAGTGCTGCAGACACTGTGCACCAAACAGGGTGATTTAAAAGGCTGTTCCATCACTGAGCACTTTTCCCTTTTGATCCCAAACCTACTGTATGTGGGTCCTAATTTCTGCTCCTACTTGCTTAAATATTGAGCGCCTTCGCCATCCGGAGAGGCTGCCGATGCCTGTCATAGTTGAGCTTCTGACATGGCAACCTACTGCTCTGTGAGTAAAGCTGGCAGGGAGCGAGATTTCCATTTTGGGAAGAATTGTGAGGGTTTAATACTTGTTTCCATTTGCTTTTTGTGAAAATACAAATATGACTCACCTTCAGAAAACAAAACCCTAAAAAACTGTGCTGCAAGCCCCGGGTCGCGGCTCCCTAAGTCAGGCAGGGAGTCAGATGTTTCCAGTGGGGATCCCCTGTGCTGCAACTACCGCTAGCGCAGGGCAGGGAGTGGAGAAGCATTTTCTAATAGTGATGCATTTTTGGTTAGGGGTTTCGTTGTTTCTTTGGAATTTTTTTTTGCCAAATTAGTTAGTTTACTTCAGTTTGCTTTTTTATAGGCTTTTAAAAAAAAATTAACCTAACCAAAGAAACCAACACATTCTAATTTCCAACTCCCCAGGACAGGGAAAGTGCCAAAATACCAAAAATGCATGGCAGGGCTCATACAGTTTATTAAACATGAAGCAATCTCATCCTAGCCTCTGTTTTATAACATTAAATTTCTGTGTTTCTTCTTCTTCTAATTGACAACCCTTATTTTCAAATAGGTTTGGGCTACATTAAATCATTCATTAATCTGAGCAAATAATTAGTTTTTGTGGCAAACTGGTTTTCCCCTCCCTCTTCAGTATTCACTCAGTTCACTGGAATTTTAATATTATGCCTTTACAATTTATTGACAAGTTATCTTTGGATAGACCCAGAATGGAAATAGAATAAAGAAGTTAGAATTATAAGTTAAAGAACTTTACCCTAAATTATTCCAGAAGGTGTTGAGAAGTAGTGCTATTTGCTAAAATATGACTTAATGAAAACTTGGGAAAACGTCAGGCTGACTAGACGATTAGAGGGACCCAAGCTTTCATAACTTTCTTGGCAATATCGCAATTATTAATTAGGAAGGATATGCTATTCACAGCGATACAATTCTGCAACCGGAGATAAAATATTTCCATGGTTTGTGATTTGAAAGCCGCGTGCAGGAAACCACATTAGGTGGTTGGACCAGCGCCACCGGGACGCAGCAATGCGGCGTTTTAGGGCTGTCCGGTGCCAGGGACCAGAAGGAGGCTGATGCTGAGCGCTCCCGTGTGCAAGTTGGGAGATAAATGCCAGCGCCGTGGCCGTGATCCAGCTGCCACGCTGAGCCCCCTCGCCCACTGGGAGGGCGAGCTGCGTGCTGACCTTCTCTGGGTAACTCGCACCAGCTGAAGTCGTGAGGTGACATAGTCTCCCCGAAGCTCGGTGCTGCACCAGGCAGTCGCAGTAGGTAGAGGAAAGGAATATCCCCCGTGAATTATTTTGTGGTATTTCGGTGCTACTCTCGGAACGAACCGGTCTGTAGCTGTGTGGCTTTGCTGGACAATTTGTTTCCAGAAAAGATGGAAGAATAATTGTGGTCACCCACAGAAACATTAGATGGTACACTTAATGCTCTTGCTGCTCGTTGTGGGTGTTTTCCTTGTTTAGCTCACCATAATTTAACAATTATTCATTCCAGCCATTTAAACGCTGCCCAGACAATGGGCTTTCTGGTGGTATGAGCAATTACTGCATCTTCCCAGGCCCCACCACGGGTGGTGACCAGGGACCTCCCCAGGGGCTTCCGGCAGGAATTGGGCTGATTTGAGGCGAAATGGCCATTCTCCAAGCTGATGTCGCTGCTTAACCTCTGCCATCTGTGGTACGAGTGATCGGCTCCTCTCCTGTTACGTATTTATAACCTGCATTACTGCAGAGCTTAAAAATGCAAACCCAGACAGAGAGACAAAAGCTGGGACCCTGCAGCTCCCTGCCTGGAGCCGGGATGAGATGCCGTAGGAAGCACAGGGAGACCGAATGGCTTGCTGCAGCGCAGCAGCCTCGCCAGGACCCGCAGGCAGGCTGATGCCCATGCTGGAAAACACGTTTTCCCCTGAACCCGTGCAAGCACACAGCTGAAGCATGTCTTTCGGCCGCTGGCTGGCTGCATAGTTCCCCTTGGCCGGGGACCTGTCTGCTGCCAGCAAAGCCAAGGGGTCCTCTCCGTAGCAATGGGAGCAGAGGCAGGCATGGACATCTCGGGTCTTCATTGCAGTCGTCGGAGCTTTATGAATACGTGTTATTTGTTCCTTGAATTTACAGTCTCTCTTGTGTTAAAGTGTGCCAAAATTCTTCCCAGCCTCTCTTAGAAAATAAAAGGAGAAAAAAAACCCCCAAAACATCCTGCTCCTGCTCCTGCTCCTGTTGAGGGTGCTGGTGATTTGGCACAGCAGCGTAAGAGGAAATGTTAATAATGCCTGAAGGTGGTACCCAAATGAGTAGCGCCGGGAGATGTATAGGCAGAATAGACTAGACCCACAGCAAGACCTGAGCTGTCTACATACTGCTGGAGGTTACATCTACAGCAGCAAAGAAAAATGGACTGGTGCTTCTTTTCCAGTGCCCAGGGCAAGACCTCTGCTTGCGCAGCTTAACTCTCTTCCATGCACCCTTGCAAAACAGGGTTGCCTTGTTTCTGCTGCGTCCTCGGAGAGTCCCTGGCCGGTGCTCTTCCCATCAGCAAGGTCTGGCTCAGGCCACAGCTGGCCAGAGCACGGGCAACCAACAGCGAACACGAGGACAGAGCCCCGCGGGCAGTGCCGGGGGCCAGGTCTTCTTGGGCAGGAGCAGCCTTCCATTCCCGAGTCACTTGTCACTGCTGACAGGGAAAAAAAGTGCCCAAGAAAAATGCCCTCACCGGTGGTCCCTGTGTCACCTGCGTCACCTGCATTCGACTTTAAAGTCGTGGAAAATGAGGGAACAGCCCTGTGGACTGGTTAAGGCTCTCACTTGAGTTTGTTTCTTGCATCCCTGAGCAGGTTGCTGCTTTACATTAGGTGCTTTTTAGACTAAAAGTAGAATAATTTCCGACCCCCTTTTGAAGGCGGTGGCCGTCACCCTGGCCACAGGCTGTCATGTCTGCCCCATGCCCTCTCGTTCATCTGCCTGGCCCTGGTTTTCTTTGCGTGCAAGGCAACAGGCTTGGGGTTCAGAGGTACCTCACAGCAGCAATATAATTCAGTTAACAGCAGTGGCTGTAAAATGCACTGATAAAGCAGAGCAGATGTTAAAGTGCAAACACTGTTTCTGGACATGCGTGCACAGCGTTCCCCAAAGTGGCCTTGCAGGGCAGAATTACTATCGATTCAGTGACGTTGTGCTGACTGGAGAAACTCTCCTGTAATCAGATAGCTGAGAAATGCCACTGGCTCTTTGTCACTTGAATGCTTTTCATCAGCATCTCCTGCTGGATATTCCCTTTCATTTGTACATAAATTACCTCCAAAAATAATCTGGCATGAACACGATGCCCACTTTTTCCAGTCTCCAAACTTCAAGAAAAAGCCACCATGCTGGAGCACGACAATGTGTTGTGCACAAATTTGTATAACGCATATTCTCAGCTTGGCGCAAGGAGCGACATTCTTCCATGGGGTTAAGCCACAGAAAACAGAACGTGTGATGAATGGCTGGGGGATATTGTTAGCACGTGTGCCTGGCACATGGAAAAGAAAAGATGAAATATCTGACTTGTATTTTCCAGTCATTTTCATCCTACATCAAAACAAACTTTTCCTTATGTAAACGGAGATAATTAGTTAATCCATATACTGCCAGTGTCTACTTTGCTACAAAATCAAACACTGCCCTGCATTCAGGATATTTTTCCTGTGACAGAAACAACAACAGAAGTGATATATTCTAGTCTCGTGAAATGGACTGTAACATTTGGCGATGCGTGCAGGTCTTGGAATATGTGTTTTACTAAGACTAAGCTGTGCTGAATATCATCCTTTGAATTCCCCATCTCACACACACTCAAAAAAAATAAACAGCAGAGTGTTTATTGAGCAACTGTCTTTGCCCCTCAACTCAAAAGAGGCATTGTGCTGTCCACCTGCAGATCTTCTTAACTTTCCTCCTGCTTTCTCCTCTTTTGTAATGATGAAAGCTATCCCACTTGAAAGGACAGAAAGGCATTTATTGTTTTTACACTTAATTGCAGACCTTCATATGTGGAATTTCCAGGCAATACAGTTAAGATACAGAAGGCCTTCAATTTTAAAAATAAATAGGAGCCCCCTTTCTTTAACACAACAGAGTAACCTCAGAAAAGCTGAAGAAGGAAATCAGCCAGTGCCTCTACCCTACGGTGTCTAGTTCCTATGCAAATATATGATACTGCGTGGTAACACCGGGGTGTTACACTTCTTGCCCACCCTACGTGGTTGTGCGCACCTCCTGCCATTCTAATGTGTTGCTCACACACAAACCTTATTATCCGTATGCTCATCAAGTCTGAGATGCAGCAATGATATATGGTGCCCATATGGTTCTTGCTGCTTCGGTAAAGTAACTGGGGAATTACTCAGCTGTACTTTAGTAGCTGTGATGGTTTAATATCACTTTTTCATTTAAACTCTCCCTCTTGTGTTGCTCTGTTCGTAGTAGAAACAGTGACTACTTTGAAAGGCTTAGATTTGGTCTGTTAAAGGAATTTCTTGCAGAAACGCAGGGCCCAAGCGAGCTCATTGCTGTTCCCACTTGATCTCGGTTTGCCACTGGCACGGAGGGATGCTGAGGGTCTGCCACTGGCCCATGGGTGGTATGTTTGCTTAGCCAGGCAATCGCTGGGGTAATGCAAAATTCAGTGAGTCATATAAGCTACTTCTTAAGAAGATCTGAAGTCTTTCAAGTGTCTCTGGCTCATTAAAATCCAAACTGAATGGGAAGGACCCAGACCTGACAGCTCAATGAGTCGTATGAATTCTTACGACATTTATTCTGATACCATAAAAACTATGTCCAAAAAGTGATGCCGAATCTCAATCTAGAGCTATTTGGGGATATTTGTCCTAATTTCATCTTGCTGGCCACTAAAAAAAAGTATAAATTAAACTTGTCTTCCTGCCGTAGTACCGCCTGCATGTCCCTCTCTTGGCCAGCAGTCTGGACACAAACCACGTATGTTAACTTAAGTCTTATCTACAGGATTGAAAAGTCTGCTGCTCCTATAACTTTTTTTTTTTTTTTAATAGGTGTTAATGTTTCTGGATACACTTTAAAGGATACTTTACAGATGTGTATGGATAGTACTCACCAGTAATGTATTGTAAACCAGGCATGCACTGCAAATTGCACAATACATCACGGCTATTACTAAGCCCTGATAAAATGACTACTTCTGTGATAAATGTGTTCTAGCCCTTTCATATGTTACTTGAGTAAATGATAAAAGCTGCAGTTAAATTTTAATAGGGTATGTTTACAAAGGCATTTTTTAACTAATGCCAAAATATACAATCTGTAGTCTGTATTTTTATACACCCCAAGGTGGAGTCTAGGTTATTTTTATGGTAAACATATGGGAACTTGTTTTACTTACTATTTTTTTCCAAATAAATTTTTTTCATTAGACTGGGCCTTTTTGTTGATGTATCCAGGCTGTTGGAAGAATTGGGAATGATGGATGTATCATGACTAAGTTTCTCCCCCTTTTTGGGGAGGATAAAGGGCTGGCATGCATTCACGGCTTCGCTTCAGTTAAAAACAAACAAAGTGTACAAGAAGAAAAAAGAAAATTTGGGCGTATGGCTAATGATCTGAATCTGGTGAGCTTTTTCGTGGAAAAGTCATTGTTACCTGCTGGAGAACTTCTGAATCGTTGTCCCAAAATAAAAGCGCCTAGGAGCATTGTAATGGGGGAATATTGTCTGTGGTGTGCTATTCCTGTAGCTCTTTTTTGGGGTCCTTGTACAAAAGGTCCACAAAAACAGTCCACAAAAATACCTTCTCCTGGGGCTTTATCCGATGCTTATTTCAGCCGAGGGCGGTCTTTCTTTGAATTCAACAGACTGGATCAGGACTGGACTCATGCAAAAGCAAAACCCTTTGAAACTCTTTGTAGCTATGGAAATGGGAAGATCCATTCTATGGAAATGGGAAGAAGTATTCACTGAGAAGTGAATGGTTGGATTAGATGCTTTGGCTTTCACTGAAATCTCACCCAGCTGTCTCAGACCTCAGTGAGGCAGCAGCACCTGAAGTAGACACCTGCATTAAGCAGTTTCTAACCCTGTGTCAGGATCTTGACAATCCTTATATAGTGCGTGCAAACCTTTTGTCCGTGCCTGATACTTAAACCCACTATGTGCACAGTTTATCATAATAGTAATACAGTAATAGTAATTAGTAATAGTAATAGTAATATAGTAATAGTAATAGTAATGGTCTGTAGCTGAGTGAATTAGTTCACAGGAGATACTGTTAAGTGAGAAGAAAGTGTTGTCTGTCCTAAATGCCATAAAATGTTACAGCTCAGTCCTGGCTAATAACTGTGGTGATGGATGAATGTTAATACGTGGCTACAAGCACTGGGATTTATTTATAGCTTGATCCCATGCCTTGTGCGGGCCACTTCTTTTGCACCAGGATGAGACTGGGTGACATCTGGCTGCTGGGTTTTACAGCTGTATTCTCCATTCCTTTCTTGTTTTGAGGGTCGGTCCCCTGAGCCATCCCTGTACTGAGGCAGCCACAAGACCCTACGCATTTTCCTGTTTTTCCTGTTTGTGACAACAGAGCCCGCTGTGGGATGCAGCAGACCTCTAGACCCAGGCTGCAGCTGAAAAGAGTCTAACCAGCCCCTTCCCCTTCTGTGGCCGTGAGCCTCTGGGCTTGTGGGCACGTGTTTTCCTTCACACATGGGCACAGTCCCAGTGCAGGTAGCACCACAACTCATGCATACAATTAAACAAGTATGTGCGTGCTTGTAGGGTTGAGGCCAAAAATCAGATCATACTGGCTTAGCAAGGGGCAAATTTGACCAGCGGTTTTACCAACCCTGTGACATCACATTTGCTTGACCTACCGTGAGTAATGTAATTACAGCCTGGGATGAGCAAGACATGAAAAATAGGATACGAGAAGAAAGAAATTACAAGGTAGTGACGAGACAGAAAAGTTAGCTTTGGAGGCAGGTCCAGTGTCAGTGAAGTCCAGAGATCTGGGGAGGTGGTTGCAAGCATCGAGAGTTGAGGAGAAGGGGACTGAGTAACCTGGGTGGGCTTCATTTCCCTTAACACTAGCAGTCACTGAGTGAGCTGCCCATACCACGTTCCTCCTGCCAAGGGGTGAAATGGATACCTCTGGGGCCTGGGCATCCTACCAGTCCTAGATGACTATCTATTGATTTTAGGAAGGGTCTGGGGTGCTTAGCTGAGACTAGACCCTTCTTAGATGATGAAATTATTTAGATGAGATAGATAAATTCCATACAAAATCACATAACATAGGAGGGAGGCAGAGGACCCCTACAGAGGTGCAGAGGGAGAAGTGAAGGGGGAATGAAAAAGGCCGTATTTGAGAGAGACAACAGTTAGTTATGTTATGCCTGGGGTTTCTTTGTGCAGGGAGGAGGATGGTGTTCATCTGCCTGTGTGGGAGCTGGTTTCCTGGAGAAGGAGGTTGCAACAGCAGCAAGGAGAGGTGGTGGTCTGGATGGAGCAGGTTTTTGGACAAGGAGAGGTGGAGTGGAGGAAGCACCTTGCCTGATTAAACTGTAGGGATGAGCAGGGAGGCAGATGTGTGTCTCTGGGGAAGGATAATCCAAACTCAAGGCTCGGGTCGGTGGTGGTGATGGGGACGCAACAGCCACAGAGGGTATGGGAGAACCTGAGCAAGAGGGAGGATGGAACAAAGTCCTGGCTGTGTGCTGGGGTGAGAGGAGATGTTGAGCTGGAGGGAGACTGCTGGGGAGGGCTTATTCCTTCCCCAGGCAGGACAAGGGTGTCTACAGGTGTCCCATAATAAAGGTCCTTTCTAGGAGCTGGTGGTCTGGCAGCTCACGCTCATTATCTACATCCCAGAAACCACTTGGTTCCTGAGGGTGCATGAGAGGAACCCACTGAGAGGATTCACAAAGATTTCCAGGAGGTTAAAAATTTACCAGTTTGGGACCAAGAGTCTGGCATTGTTTGTTCTGCCCACAAGTGAAAATAAACTGACCAGATGCCTTCCCTCCTCATCATCAAGGGGAGCGGGCTGACGCACACGTTGCGTACTTCCTTCACCCGTGCCACCATCACTTCAGCTAATTTCATGCTCGCTGAGGCTGGGCTAGGACTCCCCAGAGCTCCCTTTTGGGATGGATATCAGGGGTGGAAGTGGGACTACTGGAGCCATTAGCAACAAGGCAGGTCCCAAAAGGCAACAGAAGCCCCCAGGCCACTCTCCCCTGCCCCATCATCAGGTATTGAGAATACCTGGCCAATTACATTAACTTTATGTGAGGATGGGATGGACTTGGCCAGAGAAGAATTCTGCAGTTATGAGGACAGTGGGGAAAGTGTGTAAAAGAAGATGAGGATTCAGGCACAAATCACTATTATTATTGCATCTATTGAATATGTGGCAATATTTCAGAATATGCATTACACGGACAAAAACCACAGGTTTGTTATACGCACTTGTGAATTAACCTTTTTCAGGAATGTGTAAATAATGCTCTGGTGACCAAGGACCAGTATGAAGTTGTGGAAACCGTAACTGAACCCATGGAAATACTACAACTTCAGAGGACTGTATTCCTAGGACTGGCCACTTTACTCGCCCTGACAAACCGTAGCTCGAGTCCTGGAAGAACTGAGCTGAGGAGAGCTACCTGTCCCGGTATCTTGGTGAACGTATAAACAAAGCAATCTTGTCCCACAGAGACTGAAAGCCACAAGCTGAGAGTCGTTGTGAGCGAGCTCAGCGTAACTCTGGGATGCCTCTCTTTGCAAAGATGATATCATGCGAGTGGGATGGTTTGGTGCAACTCCCACTGGTTAGTTCTTCATTAGCAACCATTACACACCTGATAAAAACATCTTATACTGCCTGTAGCAGGATGTGGCCTTAAGTGTCACCGAATGAGGCAGGTTACATGGACACCCCTGTGTAGTGGAAGTTTTGTAGGCACGTGCTCTGGAAAAATGTTGCAATCTCCATCTATCCATTACTTGTAGGCAGCACTGATGGGACGTCAAACGTGACGAAGCCACAGTACCGCTCAATATGTTGAAAGGGATGTTGTGATGAGCAACACAGTCTTTAGTTTGCTGTGTAAATATAAGCATAGTTGTTAGATCTGGGGAGGGGGGTATGGCCAAACTGAAGGTATGTGCATGGTGTTGGGAAGATGCTTGCCTTGGAAATAAGAGTAATGTGGAATTCGAGCAGCTGTAGGGGATGGTCCCTTCTTGGCATTGTGTCAGCCTCCAGGGGCCCAAGTGAAGGCTCAGGACATCATTGTGCTAGTGGCAGGGCAAGCATGGGTGAGGATGGGATAGTTGGTGTAAGTTTTCCCAGCTACTGTGAAAGATACTTGTACCTGGTGGCTGGTACCTGAACTCAGATGACCTGGCCAGAAAGGAAAGAATTAAAGCAAAAGAATTTTTGTTAAATATTATCTATACTTTTGTTTCTGAGTTAGCGAATGGGCCTCATGTTATTTTGAAGATTACTGCAGTGACACTGAATGATGAAGATCCATCCACCTGTAAAAAGTACCTGTGGCACACTGGGCTCCTAACCACCGGTTAAGTCCCCAAAGCGCAAACGGTGTTAAACATTGTGGGCAGACTCCTAGCAGGTGTCAGTCTTTCAGTGGACAGATTATGCATCAAAACAGTGCAGTGAAGATACTAGATCAAGCCACTGCTCTTTAATACAGTACTTCAGGACTAGATGCTACTGTTTGTTGAAGCAGCAGTTCCAGGGACGTGACCTTCTGAAATTACAGAGTGGCCATTGACTTAGTCAAGCTCGGGACTGGACTGTTGAATATTCCCGCATTCCCATGGGTTGCAGTATGTGTGTGGCAGCTCCAGTTAAAAACTGTTTCCACAGGTGCCAGCCACTCATGCTTTTTTCTCTGGAGGGTCCCAGATTAGTCTTTGGCATGTTGGCTGGGATGCCAGGTACAACATAAACTCTTGTGACTTCTCTTGGAGCTTGCAAAAGTCTATTTATTTTTCCTTTTTCCCCCCCTGTAGTGCTCAGCTCCCAGTTATAAGAAGAAATTTCATGTGTGTATGTGTCTGTGAGGGGTGGGGGTGGGTTATATGTTCAGTAAAGTTTCTCGTCTTCGTGAGATCAGAGAAAAATGGGAAGTGCACACCCAGAAGGCCAGAAAAACAGAAGGCAAATAAAAGGAACATAACGTTAACATGAAAATTAAAAGGTTCTTGAAAGAAAAAACGTTTTGATTTTGGAGCTTTTCAGTACATGTTTTTTTTGTAAGCTTGCGATTGACCATAATGGTCTTGTCTAATGTAAAATTGAGTGATATAAGCCTTTTCCAGTTGTTTTTCCTTCTGAGTGACGAGAAGCAGTTTCCAGTAAATGAACAGTAATCAACTGCTGAATCATCATTGTTGAGCAGAGGTTTCAAAACCTGAGCCAGATAATTGTGTGAGTGCTGTTGGCACCGTGTTCCTCCTCTCTGACTGACAGAGCCAACCTTGGGCTCACCTTACCCGGGCACGTGGTTTCCTTGGCTTCAGGATTGCTCTGGCGAGTGAAGGCTGCCAGAGCTGGCCCCAGGAGGTGAGGAACGAGGGACCTGTATGTATTTGTCAGCCCGTTCAGTGAGGCAGTTTAGCTAACGTTCCCCTCACTTGGCAGCCTTTCCTTCCATATGCCGAAAATATTTACTCTAAAAAGAGGAGAACTTCAGGCTGGGTTTGGTGCCTGCTGGCTCTGCAGTCAAAAAACCAGACCTTGATTTCAGTCGTGCATTCCTAAAACGTGTGAATATGTGACTAACAGAGAAATAATAATACCTAACACAAAAACATGTGCATTCAAGCCTTTTCCTTTAGGCTCACCTGTTTTTGGACACGAGGGAGGATTCATCCTGCCTGGCCTTAGACATTTACACTGTAAGTGTCTCCAGCTCAACTACTCACCCAGGCTCACTTTATAGGCAATGGAAGGAGACAGTGTCCTCCTAGAGCAAGATTCACCCCATCCCGTTGCGAGCACCTACAAGAGAGCTGAGAGAGCTGCAGAGGGGATTTATCTCCACACTGAGTCACACCTGGTGGGCATCTAAAGTCTGGTGAGAGGAATTCCACCGCCAGCCACTGGGAAACAAATCTGGAGACATCTTCCCACCCGCCTTGCTTGGGTGGGAGCTGTGGAAGCCACAAGCTGGTGTGTGGTGGCCCTCTGAAGACCAAGGGAGTGGCAGCAGAGGCTCCTGAGCTGTATTCAGAAGACCTGTGTGTGCCCCGCTCTGCCTTTGTCACCTGTGTATGGGCCCGGCATCGTCTGCTCGCCAGCACCGTCGCCACACCGTGCTGACCGCTTGCTCAGCAGCTGCTCGGTCGCGGCTGTGGGCTTTTCCAATAGGTGTGAAATAGCCTTGTGCTGCCAAAGCGTTGTTCGTGCCGGCCTGCAGTGAGCAGAGATTGATGCTGTGTGCCCAGCGTTGATGGATTGGTCACACAACTTGTACCAGCAGCGGTAAGAAATGCCTGGGAAATGGCATCAAAAAGCATCTACTAATGCTCTCTTGTCAGGCTTAGCTGGGATGTTTTGCTGAATCCAGGATCTACCTCTTTCTGTTAAAAGATAATTTTACTATAGCAACACTGAAATGCATTTTTACAGGGATCCCTTTTCCAGCATCGTCAGTGGGGAGAACACCATACTTGCTGTCAGAAGACCAGATTTCCTGGTTTTTATTTGTCTCGAGGGCTGTAGTAGGGAGTTCAGAAATGTGACTCAGGAAAGAAATTTTCCCTTAGAAAGTCTCCTTAAGTGGAATACCAAGGTGTATTTGTTTATTCATTACGATGACTTGGTACCTTTACTCAACCTCATTTAAAAGTTAGTTTTTGTAAGTTGTTACCCACCCACAGGACCAGCATGATTGGTTTAGATTCAAATTGTAGCACGCTGCACACACCTGTGACTAAGCAGCAGCTGGTTTTCATAACTAATTTTTCTGTGCGTCTCCTCTGGAAGACCAAATGAAAAGGAAGAGAGTCTATAAAAGTGAGACAGACCCTTTGCCATTTCGAACACTTGGGATTCCTTGAAGTTTTGCCAGAAGAAGTGTAGGAACATAACAATAAAGAAGGAAGTTGCAATAGCCCAGGTTTAAAATAGTAAGATAGAATAGGGATTTCCAGTTGTGGTAACAAGTAAGAAATAATAATAGTTCCAACATAACACTATGGACAGATAGACCTAAAAAGGCAGGGAATGTGGAAAAAAAAATGATGTGAATTAGGGTGACTACAAAACTTATGGCCCAAGCAGAAATGCTAGGGAGAGAAACGCTTATGATACAAAGCATGAGAGAAGCGCAATAAAGTGGCTTTGGCTACAGGGCAATGGGTCGGTCAGCACGTGAGGGTTGTGCAAGACATGAAATGCCTAAGAGATGGCAGTGATATGAGAAACACACCAGGACGAGAACTTGCTGCTGTGAGTGATGGAGGGAGGAGCTCCACTGAGCATGTCCTCTCCTGTCAGAATTTGAGATTTTGATAACTTTTCCCTGGAAAATGTTTTCATGTTGTGAATCAGGGTGTTTTTCAAGCTCACCTGTTTGACACATAGGAAAAGTGGGCAAAATTTATATTGCCAAATTAGAAACTCCATTTACTCCCCACGGCTTCGTATGGCAGAGGTGGGGCATAGATCAATGAACGAAGACATTTCTTCAGGCTGACAAAAATTCAGTGAGACTTATGTGCCAGAACAACATATCTAGACTTTTTACAGATTGCAGAAAGTTTGAATTCATTTACTATGAAAGAACCCCACCAAAAAACCCAAACCCAACAAAAATCCCAGGGGTCGGCAATATTGTGGCAGAGGTTAGAGTTAGCGAGATGACAGCTGTACTGGTGCTGGTGTCTTTTGGGGGGGCGATGTCATTAGGAAAAGGAGGTGAAGCTGTTAGACTACAGGAAGAATAGGTGATGGAGATAAGTGAGGATTTAAAGCATGCGCTGGAGATGACCTCTGCCTTCGGTAATGACTCACAAACCGAACGTGTGTGTTTAGACAGACGTGACACCACGTACATAGAGAGGGAAAAATACATATCTGTGAGGGGTGTTGTATGCAATTTCCACGAATTGCAGTAGCAGCCTTACTCATGAACATCATTGACAGGGATGAATAAAGTAATCTTAATGAGCGAAAAAGCCAGCAGGCAGTTCACCGCGCCCTCGGAGGCATGTGGCTGCCTTGCTTCACAGGGGAGGAGAGTCCTGGGATTGCAGTTTCCATTTCAGTGGCACGGGATCTATACTAAGTGGGAAAGGATTGTGGGTTTGGCATGAAAGAGCATGTGCTAATGTGGCAAGAAAGGCAGCTGGGTGTCTCTGGGGGGGTTGTGTGGACCTCTCCCTTGCTGCAGCAGAGAGACGATGAGCGCTGGGAGGTCTGGCATGCAGGGGCGTGTGATCACGTGGGCTGGAAGGGACCTCTGGGGTTCTCTGGCCAACCTTGGAGCAGGGCCCTGTGGTGTAACATCAGGGTGAAATAACGTGCAGACACTCCTTGTAGCAGAATGAGGGATAAACCCTGTGATGCCGACTATATTCGGCTGACCCTTTTGCACTGCCGTTTAGCAGACCTGAAATCCAGGTGGGGACCTCCTCAGCAGTACCTGTGGGGCATGGGAAATCCCCTCCCAAAATGCTCCACCCCATCCTCAGCCAACAGTGCTGGTTGCCCACCTCCTGCCACTGCTGCTAGCAGATTTGAGACCAGCACTCAGCTCTGGCTGGTTCACCCGAGACTGTCCCTGGTGATCACCCTATTGCCTGCCCTCCTCCATCTGCCCCCTTCACGGCTGTCGGCCTGCGGGAAGGGGCTGGGGTCCTCCTACCCATCATCTCAGCCTCACCTAAGGAGCAGGCTGGGAGGGACAGGGTCTCCATGTGCCGTCTGGTTGCACGATATTAAGCCAGTCTCTCTGCATGAGGTCCTCAGCACCCACTGCCACAGTGGCGATACCAGCCACAGGAGCTGGTGCACATCGTTCTTGTCTGTTGGTGTAAGGCCGTCAGCAAAGACATGCAGAATTCCCATCAACCAGCCCCAGAAAGCTGTGACAGCTTGAAATTCAGGAGAGCTGCAGTTTTGTTTACGCATTTTTTTTCCCTGAGCCTTTGGGTGAGCCCAGGCCACATCATCTCTGCAGCCACTGGAGAAACAAATTTCTTTTACTTTTTCTTGTGCTTTCTTTTTGTTTTAAACAAAATCTTGTGCTCTTCTGCTTCCCCGTAATTCTAGGACCCAGGGCTTTATGGTAGGTATTGTGGGTCTGGGAACCCACGATAAGATCAAGCTGTAAAAAATAAAGGCAATTACAGATAATTTTCCACTCTGAGCACTGCAGAGCCCTTTATAAGTGGTGTTTGTT
This sequence comes from Fulmarus glacialis, assembly GCF_000690835.1. Lineage (NCBI taxonomy): Eukaryota > Metazoa > Chordata > Aves > Procellariiformes > Procellariidae > Fulmarus > Fulmarus glacialis. Next base: position 43,772 of record NW_009230534.1, read on the forward strand.
AAAATATGGTCTCCCTTGTCACCACAGAAATTCAGATATATTTCCCTACTCATCTGGCAAACACTGTTTACATCTTCCAATGTTTCGAAAGGAATGGCAATTAACAAAGCTATTTATGTTCCTAAGTAAATTAAAAAAAGCTATGTCATAACATATTTGTTGTATCAGCATCATCTGCTTAGCCCAGATTTTTGAATAGCATTTGCTGGGAGTTTATTTTGAAAGATCTCCAAAAGATGCGGCAGTGCTGTCCAGCGGCACAGAAGACCTTTCTTCCCCAGTGCCGTGGCAGCGGTCTGAGGCAATTCTTCTGCCCTCTTCTGCACTAAATCACCTTTATCTGATCTGCCCACACTTGCAAATGGCTCAGGTGTCTTTTCAGCCCTATCTGGATGGAGATAAACTGCTCCTGGGTGGAGCACTGGTAGGAAGAGCAAACTTCCTCTGCGCTGTAGATGGCTGAAATATATAATCTTTGAAAATTAAAGGCTCTAATTACCTCACAGGGAGCTGTGCATGCTGGAGCACTTCCCACCATGGTGCAGGGGTAGAGGAGAGCCAGCGGCGCCTCGTCGGGGACGTCTCCTCCCTGGGTTATGGTCTGGGTGCCCGCACAAGGGCCAAGACTTAGGGAAAAGGAGGGAACGGCAGGGTTTCATAGGAAAACAGTGGAAATCACCTGGAAAAGGCAACGCAGTTTCCCTTTGTAATTATTTTCACCATGTCCCATTGCTAGAAGGCCACAGGGATGTGGTGGTTGCAGCGTTACTGCTGCACCATCCAGGCTGATGGGAATGGTGTGGGTCTTCTGGTTTTCTCCATTTGCTCACCTGAGCTGTGAACAAAAGAGTTTCAGCAAATATTGATCTCTGTCATGGCAAGCCAGCTGGAGAGCTGACATCCCCACACTTGTTCTCATCTCTGCGGTTTCCTTAATGCCCTATGGGGCAAGGTGGTGGCAGGCCCCGTGCCACCAAGAGGGTCTTGTGGAGGCTCTTCCTCTCGGGTCCTCTCTCACGTGCATGTGTTTGGGAGGCAATGGAGGTTGTTGTTGGCTTATTTTTGATAGAGACTCTCATTTGTCATCCTTTAGGATGTGTTACTAAAGGCAAACAGCGCTTGCAAGCTGCCCAGGGCAGGCAGATTGTAGTGAGCTTCATGGGAGCCCTGGCAGCTTTTGGACTTCCATTGAACCTGAAGTGCAAACCCACCCTTTGGGAAGGTGGACCTGTGCAGGCTGAGGATGGATACACAAAACAAACAAACCGAGTCCCAACAAATTGCAGCAGCACCCAGATAGCATTAATCTAGCGTGGCTCTCACGCAAAAAATAAAAGAAAAAGAAAGAAAAAACCCAGCCCATGGAGGGTATAGCACAATCATGTCTCCCGGGCTTTGGCCAGGACCATGGGCATGCTCGTATGCTTATTCATTGAGCAGCTATTTCTCAACAGCCATCCTCCAGCTGACTGGCTCCAGCCCACCCACTGCCCGCACCCGGACCAGCTCCCCAGCACCCCAGCAAGCTTCAGATCCAGCTTTTTACCTTCTCCATCTAAAAAGCACCACCGCCGGCGACCCGAAGGCGCGGGTTTGCTTTGAGTTCAGCGCTCCAGGTGCACGTGCCCGAGGAGAAGAAAGGGATTTCTGCTCAGAGAAATTAGCGGAGGGGAAAAATATCACATCACAAATCAAGGCTGAAACAGAAGGATCATCCTGTGGGTTATAACTCAGCCTGGCTGCCTGAATGGGCAGGAGCAGCCAGGCCCGGGGTGCCCGTGCGTGGGCGCTGGGCACCTGCGCGCCCTGCTCCCGGAAAAGGGAGATCTCCCAGTGCCTCCTGGAAGCGCTAACGTTTCTCACCAATTTAGGTGGTGAATTGGAAACTGGCAAGAAAAATGAGTGCTGGCTGCCTGGGTCTAGCACAGGCATCGGCCAGTCAGCACCGCTCAAACGAAAGTTGTTTTACAAGGCGCTGAAAATACCAAAAAATAGCAATGTCTGGGTAAATCTCTGTATTTGCTTACAGACTTCGTGGGTGTTTTTAAAGCCTCAAGAAGATGCACATGGTCATTTTTACCTTGAAGCCAAGTTTACACCAGTCAGGATAAGAACGACCACAAGAAAACCTGGTTTTGTGTTGTGCTGGACGCATATTTTGCTCCCTCCATCTTTAGCTGAGTCTGTGGAAAATGTAAACAAGCACCCAAAACATGAAACTCTTCCTTTGTGCACGGATATTTTCAACACTCACACTCAAAATTCCCCTCTTCCTCCCAAGTCTCCCTTTAACCCTTCTGGCGGGTCTTCTCTGATTGCACCCAAGGACGGGCTGTTTTTTCCCCTGGAGTAGCTGAAGCACAAAGACCACTTGGCATTTTTTTCTCTGAAAAAGAACGCAGCATCTGTTCTTAGAGTGCCAAGAGTACTCGTTAAGGCGCTTGCTGGTTATGGCTTTCCAAGAAAAAAAATCACTTACAAGCTAAAATTAATCCTGGGAAATTTCAAACCAACAGGAACATCCTTGAGAAAGCCAGAGCATAAACAGGGGGTGAGAAAACAAACCTTGCTTTGAACGCTGCTGCTTGTGATGTTGCTCCGACAGAAGGAAACGGGCTCAGACTTTAATGGATCAAAGGAAACAAAGGACTGGCTCGGCTTCACTCACCGTACCCAGCAAGCTGTATATACTCAGTAACAGCTAGAAATAGACTATTTTTTTCTTCCTACAAGTAAAAAGTATGTCTCAAGCAACTATCATTTGTAAACCACCGTATGTAATAGTTTCTGAATCGGGGGGCAGGTTCTTTATTGCAGATTAAGGTTAGCAGGTGGTTTCATTGCATGGCAGGTTTAGTAAAATACCGTGGGACAGTGGACTGAAACTAATGCCACTTCAAACGTGCATGTTAACAGGGTGCTAAGAGCACAGCAAATGCATTTAAGGTATACTCTGAAGGAAAAAAAAAAAACTGTTTGTGCATGATGAAGGGATTGTGTTTGCCTAAAAGGGCATCAGGCTAAGTTTTGTAGGCTGTAGTGCCGGCACGTCTTTCCAGAATTTTTATTTAAATACAGAGACATAAATATATTGTAATAGTATGGCAAGTATGTAATACAAGAGAAACATATATATCACCTAAGAAAAAAATGATACTTTAAAAATGTTACAGCTCCCTGTGCAGCATAAGCTTGAACACCATTTGTTCTGTAATTAAAGAGCATCACCATAAATACATTGGTTTTTTCCATATGTCTTCATCTAATTCAGTGCACAGCATGGCTGGTGGTATTAAAAGATTCCAAGCTGATCTTTAAGAGTCAAGTCCAATTGTAATATTAATTTTACAACTAACACAAACAGTCAGCACACCAACTGCTGCTAAACATGGTTGCACAAGCTCAAATTAAAGCACACTCTAATTTACCCAGAGCTATGCTATATATCATGTTTTACACTGGTTATCATCAACTACCCGGTTTGTCCAACACTTTAGATGTTATTACTTCAAGGAGGGGTTGCAGCTGCTCTGTGCCAAAATTGCCAGTTGTACTGGGTTGAGACAACCATTAAACTCCTGCAGACTGAAGCCAATTTCATTATGAATCATGGATTTTGTGGATTACCACATGCTTACTTAAAAGGACAAATAGCTTTGCTACTACAGGAATAACAGTCTCGGCAAGATCAAAACAAGAAGGAAAAAAAATGCCTCCAGTCATGAAGAATGCTCAAAGCAAGTGGTGGCACAAGGATTATATATTACCCATGCATGCAGAGCAAAGCAAACTGTCATTAAATGTTCCCAGGCAGCTGAAGAGTGTTGGCAAACTCTTTTAGGCAGTGGAGTATTTGTGGGCCAGCATTTTTTTTTTTTAAATGGGTGCTTTTTGTTAAGTTCCTTAGAGCAGCTAAAAGAAGATGTCAGGCTTGCCTTGGACTTTTGTGAACACATTTGAAAATCAGGGCCAGGGCTGATATCTGGAGCTTAAGGACTTAGGAACTTAGCATTGGATAGGAGCAGAAGGAGATGGCTGGATTTTTGCTCTGGTTGACGCTTCTGAAAATCTAGATACTTACCGGTACTTACTTACCCTAACTTAGAGGTAAAAGTCCTGTTTAGAACTGCAAATATTGAAATCCTGCATATAGCCCACCCCTGTGTATGTAGGAGAAGAAACTGAAGAAACAGCTATTTTGACCTAATTGCAATATATCCCGAGTGAAGACCGATCTCATGTGTTTGCGGAGAGCCAGCTTCCTTTAAAAAAACAGTATCTGTATAGTACAGTGTCCCCTATGTGCTACACACCCGACTGCAGGGATATCTCTTCCTGTCTGCACAGTCTTCAGGAGCAATGCAGGAGTCTCAGGCAGCAGCTGCTTTGCTTTCCAGGGCCTATTTTTAAAAGATTAAAAAAAAAAATTCAAAGAGCAAAATAACAAGCATGACAATTTAGCCACAGGTTTACTTCAAGGCATGCCTCAACTGCAGTAGGCCTCCCGCCAGCCTCACGAGTCTCCCCGTGCCGGAGCTGGTGGGCTCACGCCGGCTTCAGCCACAGCCCTCATGCCATGGGAGCTCAGGGAGGCAGCCAGGACGGCCCCGCTCGTGCCCGCGCAGCCACCACTCTGTCATCACCACCGCTTTCCCCAGGACCTCTCTTCATGTTCATCAGAGCATCAGCAGTGCCCAGAGACCAAAAGCTATCGCTTAGACCAAGGATTTTTTTCCTTCTGTGCTATGGCACACTTCCCAAGTATTCAAGAATAGAGTAGGACGGAATAAGAGAATAGCAGCTTCTCTTTTATTTCTTTTCCAGCTTGAAGGAAGGAGAGTTTGAGTTGCTTTTGAGGGTCCCCCCTTCAAGTTCACATTTGAGTGTGGCTGCAGGGAGGTGCATGACTACACGTGCTGAAGGAGAACAAACCCTGATAACTGAGATGTGACTTCAGTCTGTAAGTGCCTGCTCTTTCATTTCTTCAGACCGTACGTGCAAGCCATCTCCATGGGCTTCGCCTAGCCCCTCTGAGAGCTTTGTTTCCCACCTTCAGGAGCTACCAGGCATGTATCTGCCCATTGCTATTCATGTATATGTAGAGAGAGAGACAGTCTTTCAGGTAGGCATGAGGAGTTTTGGGTGGTGGGCTGATGCCACACTGTGACTTTGGCGAGGCGAAACAGGATAGTGTTTGGTGCTGCACTTATGGGCTGTGGGATAAGTGTGTAGCGCAACTATTTGGGATTTTTCATCCTAGCTTTGTTTCATGGCAGATATATTTGTTTTCTTTGATCCTGGCCATTACAAACGTGTGCTCAGCAAATGAAAGTGCTGGGGACTTTAAAGCATCTCTCATTTTCAGGATGAAGCAAAGAGAAAAATCTACATATTTTTTACATGGGGGGTGGAGCTCCCCTCTACCAAAGGCATAGATAAGGAAACATGGGATGTTGTTGTTCAGAGTTGTGGGGAAAGGGCCCCAAATGGTTCCCATGGCTGTGGCACGGACAGGGAGGCCCCACACATGGCCGAACCATCGGTGCTAACTAGTCCCAGGGACGTGGCTGTGTCTGAGATATGCATCTAGCAGGAGCCGCACCAGGAAGAGCTGCTCAGGTATCTGAGGAGTAATGGTGTGTGGTGCAGAGCCAGACCACGCTTGACCACATCACGTCTCTGCGGTGAGCAACCTCAGCCAGCTGCAGGGAGATTTAATTCCTTCCCATTCCAGCGCCTTCCTACCCGTGGATAAGCGTTTTGACGATCCCATTACATCTGCTTTGCATAGCCCAGTCTTGGATTTTCCACATCTTACACATAGATTGCTTGGTCAGCTGAAAATACTGTGTTGCATCTTGTGGGGAACACTTTCCTTCGGCAATATGTAAAGAGCAGTGAGCATTTACATAGGCCTCCTTAGGAGTGAATGAATCACAGGAGATAAGTGAATGAAATGACACAGCCCGTATGACTTAGTGCAGTCCCATGACATGTGCAGAGTATGTTAGGTCACAGTTTCACCTCCTGCAGATCCAGAAAAGGCGTAGACAGTACTCTTGTGTACCTTGGCATGGCCAGCAGGATCATAGTTCAGTTTTCTTCGCAACAAATGTGACAGAACATTTCTTCCTCCGACAAACCCTGCTACGTGCGGCACTGGGATGGTGCAACGTAACGCTTTGTGATCTGTTGGTATTGCACCATCAATATGCACAGTACGAAATGCACCAAACAAAACTAGGGTTCTTGCTAACAAGCTCTTAGCTTGTCCTCCCTCATGGAGAGCAGGGCAGCCACCCCCAACTTGGGCTGCAGCATTGCTTCAAGCCGAATAAGCCCAGACCGAGAGCTGCTTTTGAGACTGAGAAGCTAGACAGCCAAACAGGGCTTGGAGCTGTGCTGGCTTATGTCCCACCAGCTCAGGGCACAGCTATGATTGCTTGTGTCTGGCCGTCATACACACAGTAGATGTACCCGTGAGCGTTGTGTTGCTATGCTGGATGCAAACCCCTCTGGCCCTTGCTGCGAACATGACTGCTCCCCATCTGCCCACTTCTACAGTCACTTCCTGATGCCTCCAGCCACCCCTGAGCCTTCCCCAGCCCTCCCGTGCGTCCCGGGGCACCTCTGTCCTCCACCCCGAATGGAGATTAACATCACTCCCTGTCAGGGTGAGCTGCGCCGGTGGCTTCCCCTTTTTTGCTTTATAAGGGCTCAGCCAGGACACCCCTGCTTGCTCAAGAGAGGCAAGCAGTTTGCGGCTGAAAGGACAAAGTTCCCTCTGTAGGTGATACGGCTCATCTGGCAGCCCTGAACTCTCATACAGAGCACACCGCCTACGCTGCCAGGCGGCCGGCCAGGAGCTGCGCCCACAAGGAGCCCGCCCCACCAGGATGAAAGAAATCAGCTTTCTGCTGGCATGGGGCTTCTCTGGGTTGTGGGGTTTTTTTTTCTTTTTTTCCCCTCTCTTTCTCTTTCTCTTGAAAGCAGTTCAATTTTGCCGCCTGATCTCATTCTTGCTCTTTTTCTCTCTGCCAGAAGCCTGTCCACATCCTTCCCAATTGCATTTAAAACCTTCTCCAATCTGTAAATAAACATCGAGAAAAGCCGAAGCTCTAATGATAGCTGTTAATGCTTGATTATAAAGCGTCCACCAGGCAATACACAGGTGCTGACAGCAGCTAAATGCCTGCTCGGGTGGCCTTTGCGCTGCTTTCTGTGATGCTCTCAACACCCCGCCGGCCTCAGCAGTATTAACCTGCTGCTACGTTGCTGCCCGACCTGGAAATCCCAGGACATGCCGCAGAAGGGGAGCATGCAGCTCCGGGATCCCCCACTCCCCGACCCAGCCCTGCTCTCTGCCCAGCTCCTGCCTCAGAGGGGACGGGGCAGGGCTGCAGGCAGGGCGGCCATCCCTGGCCTCTCTCTACACCCGCTCCCAGCCCGGGGCTTGGACCTCCCAGGTGTGTCCAGACGGATGGGGAGGCAGGGAGTTCAAAGAGGCAGCGAGCAGGCTGTACGCGACTGGCTGGAGATAAGAGCCCAGACGGTGATAGTGTTGTGATTCAGGCGATGAATGAGGGCTGCTCCCTATCAGACCACTGAAACCTTTGCTCCTTCAGACAGAGAAATGGAAAGCCGGCACGCTTTGTGCTCCTGACTGCCCTTGGCCGCTCTGAGGACAAGGCTGCTCCCTGTCCTGAATTTACTCACAGGTCAGGACCTCGGGTGCTAAGCCTCACTTCTGAGGCAACTCATAAAATGGATTTACGAAAGCCAGGGAGTATTGTAAAAGTTGACACACCCTTGCCTATACTTTATGCATCTGCAAGTAGGTACTGCTTCATTAATTGCTGCCTCATAAAGGGATCTGGCTCCAGCCGCCATCCTCTGCATGTCCCCTGCTACCCGTGGCAGGGGTGCTGCTGGAGCGGGCTCCTTGGTTCCTCACCCCGTGAGCATCTCCTCGGTGCACTGCCAGCAATAGAGGGTGCCCTCCTTCGCCACCCGTGCCTGCGTCTCACGGGTGGGAGAGAGCTAGTCCTGGCTGAGGGGAGCACAAATAGACTCAACTGGGTTTTAACACGAGGCTGGGTTTGAGCGGGTTGCAGAGTCCTGCAGCAAGGTCAATGAAAGGCAAACAGCCTACGACGGAGGGATAGTATCTAACTGTACTCCTCAAACCAAAACAGACTTAGTCACCTTCTCTTGGTTGTTTTGGAAAATGTGCTGTGAGGGGGCAGCTCAGCTGGAGTGACCTCGCGGTATGAATCCTCCTCCCAAACCCCAGCTGGTCCCAGCCATCGCCAGGGGGGACTCAGCCACATCCAGCGTGAGATCAGCCTCCAAAACTGGAGGCGAAGGCCAGGTTTATTAGGCTGCCCGGTGCCGTCATTCTTGCTGACATCTTTTCGGTGCATGATCTCTGGGTGTTATCAAGGGAGACTCTCAGAGGGCAGAAATCCCAGTCTGGGGACTGGACTGGCAAAGAGGGCTTCCAGCAGGCAACTGAAGTATTCTCCAGCTTTGTAGCCCTCCATCCCATTTGCTGGCACCGGCAGGGCGGGAGGAGAATAACTGCAGAGTGGAGCAGCTGGAGCCGACGCTGACGCCAAGCATGCCAGATCGGCCCCCGGGGCATGGGTGCAGCGTGGGGGGAAACCACCTCTGGTGCCCGGGGGGTCGGTCTATGGCCACGCCGGCTCTCGGCAGTGGGTCACTGCAGGAGGTTAGTGCCGGACATCTTCCTTGCAGGGCTCCTGCCTCCCCTCCCCCACTGCAAATTAAAAAATACTTCTGGACATTATAAACAGCTTGTAACAAGTTTTGTCAGGTTTTAACGATCTTCCGGAGCTTAGCTGAGCAGATAGGCTGGCAAAGATGCAGCGCCTCTCCTCACACACACACACAGAGCTTCTGCAGGTCTCTCTTGGTTGTTTCGAGTCTCTAGGGAAAGCTGACTAGGAGGGATGCTATTCTTAGAGGGCCAGAAACAGGCTCTGCGCACTCCAGAAACGTTTTAGCTTGCAAAGGCTTGTTCCTCTATCACCATTTTCAAGTAAGTTAAGGGCTGATTTAACTGTCAAAGATAATTACTAGATTGAGCTTGCTTTTCCGGGAAAGATTATATTCACTCAAAATCAGCTTTTTCTGAAAACACTTTGCAGACTATAAAAGGTTATTGGCAGCTATTAAGTCCTAAACATTGTTTATCTGCTGCAGCGCAGGGACACAGGAGCAACAAGGGTTCAAATTCCATGGCAGGGGTGCGGGCTGCACCTCTCACACCTCCCCTGGGCTTGCATGGTGCCTTCAGCCCTGGGGACCCTTGCCTGGCCCAAACCCTGCTCAAAGCAGGGCTGGCTTCAGCCCTGCACCAGGCTGCCCTCTGCTCCCCCGTGGCACGGTGGCTGCTAGACCCTGGGGTACCCTCCTTTGTGACTGCTTTCCAAGGGAGCCTGCCCGGATTCGTTCTTTCCTCCATGTCCTTTTTCGAAGAATAGGAACACAATCATCAAATTGTGGCAGAACCGGGGCCCAGTTCTTTGTTTGCTTGGGTTTTTTTTTAGGAACAGTTTTGAAGATCTCAAGGCCTTGATCATAATTAGGATGAGACCAAGATTCCCAAGACTGAAATACTACACAATACAGGATAATCTTTTTTAGCTGTGAGCCTACATGCTGTTGTAGAGGTGTTCACATTTTATTTCCTTCGCTGACTTTTTAGGTCCTAATAGACTAGACAAGACTAGAATAGTTCAGTGGAAGGGACCTACAATGATTATCTAGTCCAACTGCCTGACCACTTCAGGGCTGACCAAAAGTTAAAGCACGTTATTAAGGGCATTGTCCAAATGCATCACGTTATTAGGGCCATTGCCCAAATGCCTTTTAAACAGCGACAGGCTTGGGGCCCCGACCACCTCTCTAGGAAGCCTGTTCCAGTGTTTGAGCACCCTCTCGGTAAAGAAATGCTTCCTAATGTCCTGCCTGAACCTCCCCTGGTGCAGGAGACATTCGCAGGTGGGTTTACATCTCTTCCACCAAGACCTCAGCAGATTTCTTCTCCCAAAATGCTTCAGGCTGATCTCTTTCATGTATATTTTTGTGTGTGCTTCTAGTCCTGATATGTGGTGTTCTTAGGGTGCATCCTGATTTCCAGGGGGACATCTCAGGGGTGTGAATGCTGGCTTTGTCCAAACATAGTGGTGTATGGGACTGGTATCCCTTGGAGACTTTGTGCCATCACTTCAGAAATGTAGCAGTCCACTGTTCAAAGTCCTCCCAGCTGTTAACCCAGAGAATTGACTGAAGTTCATAAATAAAGTTGTTTCTAGCAATCCTTGTGTAAGTCTACGTTTGCATCACATGTGCTATTCCTACTGACGTCTTCGGTTTATGAAAGAGGAGCATGGTCTAAGAATCTTGATTTGGCATCCTAATTTAATTTAAAACAGCCATATAACATTTTATTTTAAATAAAAATATTTTTATAT